>NW_025865217.1:0-1952 GCF_002878395.1 Capsicum annuum
CTTATCCAAAAGCCAAGTTACAACCAAAGAAAGTCTTTTAGATCAATCTTTGATAATGTTAAGGATAAGCATAAAATAGATGTGATGATACATTGTGGGGTACTGCTTGTCTTCCTCGGCATAATAAAACAGGAAAAAATAAAAATGATAGAGTCTTATTGGTGAAAACCCTCGTGGACACCATAAGGCGATAGTGAGTCGAGAGAAATAAAAATGAGAGAGTCTTACTGGTGAAAACCCTCACGGGCACCATAAGGTGATGGGGAGTTGAGAGAAATAAAAAGGAGAGAGTCTTAGTGGTGAAAACCCTTATAGTCACCGTAAGGCGATGGCGAGTTCAAGAGAAAAGTGAAAAGGAAAGAGATTTATTAGCGAAAGTCTTTTAAGATGTCGTCAATTGAATGAGATATATGAGTCCAATGGATTTGAAAAAGTGGCTCAGCGGCAAAGGCATGAACTCAACAACAAATGGGAAGTTTTGATTCGAAGATCAGGCAGCTTAATACAAAATGCATGACGTTCTCATTGGAGTTGGTTGCCGTATTCAGATAAGTTTTCTTTTTGAATAAGGGACATTGCCCTTTTCTTTCATTTACGTATTCATACTTTGTCTTTTTATATCATTTATCAAAATATAAGTCACCATCATTTTTTTAACATTTTTAAGTCAAGTCTGTGTCAAAACAAATGAGAAAGGATTTCAAAACTTGCTACCAGTCTTTCCAATTGTATGAGGAAAAGACAAGGACCAGCACATAAGAGAAACATGATCATAATTCAAATCAAGGCAAAGGTAGTCTATCAACTGACAGGTTTCTGGATTCATGGGAGTATCAGATATCAAAAGGTGCATCTCAGAGCCATGGTAAAAAAGAAGCTTGGTATTTGAGTAAAAGGTATTTCCCCGATCTAGTTTGGGTCAATGTTGTAGCAAGACAGGGGAAAGTGTCAGTGATCTAAAATAAAGATTAAAGGAACAAGTGCTGAAGCAGTTGCCAGGGAAGTCGAGTGCTGCAAGCCACCACTAAGTTAATTGACAAATTTTTCTTTGATGAAATAGGGGCAAAGTTTCTGTTCAGCAAGTTCAGCTACTGTTGGGAAAGCATATCTAAGGAATTTACTTTATGTTCAGGACCCTCCTGAAAAATAGGATTTTACTTTATGTTCAGGACCCTCCTAAAAGATGGGACTTTACTTTATGTTCAGGACCCTCCTGAAAAATGGGATTTTACTATTTGTTCAGGACCCTCCTGAAAAATGAGAATTTATTTTACGTTCAGGACCCTCCTGAAAAATGGAATTTTACTTTATGTTGAGGACCCTCATGAAAAAATAGGATTTTACTGTCTGTTCAGGATACTCCTAAAAATGGGAAATTATTTTATGTTCAGGACCCTCCTGAAAAATGGGATTTTACTTTATGTTCAGGAACCTCCGGGAAAATGGGACTTTACTTTCTGTTCAGGACACTACTGAAAAATGGGACTTTACTTTATGTTCAGAACCCTCCTGAAAAATGGGATTTTACTGTTTGTTCAGGACCCTCCTGAAAAATGAGAATTTATTTTATGTTCATGACCCTCCTGAAAAATGGGATTTTACTTTATGTTCAGGACCCTCATGAAAAAATAGGATTTTACTGTCTGTTCAGGATCCTCCTAAAAATGGGAATTTATTTTATATTCAGGACCCTCCTGAAAAATGGGATTTTACTTTATGTTCAGGACCCTCATGAAAAATTGGGATTTTTACTTTTGTTCAGGACCTTCCTGAAAAATGGGATTTTACTTTATATTTAGGACCCTCCTGAAAAATGGGAATATGTCAAGTGGCGACTCTGAATAAAAAATGTCAATAGTTCTTTTTAAAAACAGATTTTCATCCTTTTGTCACTTTAATAATAAAAGCCCTTTCGAACCATAAAATTCAATCTTTTTCGGGTTGAAAAAAAA
>NW_025865218.1:0-3243 GCF_002878395.1 Capsicum annuum
ATTAACTGATAAGAAAATATGCATAAAATAGAAATAATAGCAAGTAATAAGAAAAGAAATAAAATCTTAGTTGCAGCAAAAATCCAACATGATGTGTTTTATTTTACAAGAATTTTCAAGTTTGAATAGGTTTTTGGGAAATTGAATAGGTTTATAGAAATGAAAGAGAAATATAGAATAGAAGTGTGTGTATATATGTATATGTATATATATATATGTATATATATGTGTGTGTGTGTATATATATATATATATATATATCTAATCTATTGAAGATACAAGGTTTCCAAGGAGAACGGATGAGGCAAAGCATCGATCCAACTACATACCAATGGAAAGCCATTACAGGCGGTCGTACCCCATCGTATTCACGTATCAATGCGTAAGTGGTAATATAATAGTTGCGTCGTTGCACCTAAAGTCTTATGGACGAAGGTCTCCGGTGCGTCATAATAGCCTATTAGTATACAAGCACACCGTGCTCTAGGTTGGTTAAGCCTATGAGCATAAAGAAGGAAGTCTGCACCATCCCACTAGAAAAACAAAAGGCAAGGAACTTCTTTCACTAGTATAGTATCGGGAACATGCCTAGAAGAGGATTTCATAATTCCAGAGGCGCCCAAGACATCCTTACTTCATCTTCACTTCATCCTTATACACCTGCTGGACTGTTTATCCTTCCTTCCTTTTGATTAGATGGATTATATCATACAAGAGTTTAAACTAAGAGGAAAATACTTCAAGGAACGAACTTGCAAGCCTTACCTTATACCTTACCTCAGCGAAAAAAGCTTAGGAGAATGAGGATTCCATGCCTTAAGACTGACTGAAGCTTCCCTCTATCCTGGTTTCCATTACCCCAAAAATGCCTTTTTGAAGTTGGGGTCATACAAGAGGAAGAAGGGGAACTGACAGAAGGAGTTGGTATGGTGACGGTGACCCTTGATGTGACTAAGGCAACTTTACAATTAGTGTGAAAATGGAGGGAATTTCTATTGGGCTGAAGGCAGGTTAATGTTCAGTAACAATTCACGCTAACATTACATGAGATGCATTAGGTAGCGAGGTAGCAGTCTTTCTATGTTTTTCCACTCTAACAAAGTTTCTCAATAACCCAAAGCAATGACCGACTCAATTCTCTCCACCCTTTGCGGAGGAGCTTCTTTTTCTTCAAAAGTCCTGTCTCGAACTGGAGGCATACCCTAGTAGTAGGGGGCGCCCATAATTGACCCGGATAGGTGATCTTCACAGTGTTGGGCTATAGTTAGCATTTTTGAGTTACGTCAGTGGGTATTCCCCACTAGCACGGCTTACTTATTCAGATCTCTCTCTCTACTACCAGGAAAGGGGTTAGAATCGCTATCGTTGGAGCATTACTGGCCTCGAGAAGCACCTTTACTGATATAACCCAATAATGTGATGAGTTTCAACCCCTTTCATTACTGAGGGGGCCTAATCTTTCATCGTACGGAATGAGTATGACTTGGAAAAAAAGGGAAACAAAGCGCCCACGAGATGACGCTTCTTAGAGGATAGGTAGTTAATTAATTTATCTTATTAGAGATAAGGATATGCTTGAACAACCTATTCTCAAACAACTTATTCTAGCAGTCTATTCGTTCAAAGAGCAAGCAATCACTTTCTTCTCACCCAAACATTCATATATTCCCCAGGCACGGGATAAAGAGAGAGAGAGCCGAGAGCCGAGAACGTAATAAAATGAATTTCTCTCGAGCTGGAATCTTCTTCTTTAGCAAATTCAACTTCTTTCCCCGGAGCAACAAGACCCAATTGGTTTATTCATCTGCATCGGAAAAGAGCTAATCCCGAAAGTCACGGAGCTCTCTTTTCTACATATAAATAATATATATATATATATATATATATATATATATAATATACATAAGGTTGTTGGTTTTGGTTCGTTCAAAATCTCTATCATCAAATAACATATCTAAGGGCTCAGACGATGTTCTCTTGTCCCTCGGGAAAGCGGTTTCACTCGTTTACTCTTTCGGTTGGGGTTGGTTACTCTTCATCTCTTGGTAATTTCCTTATCACGCATATCATACAATCTTAGAGGAAGTAGAAAGTAAGTCAAGTCCAATCTCCTCAGCAGCTGTGGATTGGCCTTAGTGGGAAGAGAAGGATCAAACTCTATCAAAAATTCGATGCAGCTTTCTTGGCTGAAACTGAACAGGCTGGGTGGGCACTTAGATGATAGAGTATGCCTGCAAACCATATTTCTTTTCTAATATCTACAGCTCATTGATCTTTTTCGCCTGTTTTGGCTAACCTCATTCCAGTTTATTAGGAAAGGTCTGTTCGATTGAGCTTCTATTAGTTATCTTAGACAGCTGAACTCTTTTTCTTTGGATAGATCTAAAGGGTAAAGTACTCATTCCGGGCATGACTCAGAAGATGAAGAGGGGGCAGACTTTGAGTGCCAAGGAGGAAGTAGCAAAATTACTCTCTGTCGAGCCGAATTATATCCACCCTCAGCCAGTCTCTTAAGTATAGCGTATGCCTTTGCGAATGAATACTAGCTTATAAACAGAAACCATAAGAAAAGGACTACCATGAGTTTGGTTTCCCCTCTCTGTCATTAGACTAACTCTTCTTCATTCAACCCGGTTGAAGAAATCAGACCAAGATAGGTAGAGTCCAGCAAGAAAAGGAAGGGCGTTTTTGTGCTAGCAAGCTCAGTCCATACTCTCTCTTCATCGAACCTAAAGAAAGAAGGTTGAAGAGAGGAACTCTGCGTCTTTATCAAGCTTGCATCACTCAAGGGTCGACTAGACTTTAATTCATCTTTGAGGAAATTGACCATATCAGGACTCCTCTAAGGATAAGGAAGGTGTATACTTAAAGAAAGGTATAAATCTAAGGCAGAAGAAAAAAGTGGAATATTCAAGAATAAAGATAGGGAAAGAAGAGTGAATAACAAGCAATGAAGTTTCTTCTTTCATCGTAGCAACTTTCATTAGCTACTCCTTCGATTTCCGGCATAGTCAGAGTAAGGTCTTCCTTCCCTGCTTACCTGAAAGAAATTATTGAAACTCTACTTCATTCCAAAGGAAAGCCTAGAATCCGCTCTTTGAAAAGCTTCCCAGGGAAAAGTCCCCGCCTAGTGGAGGCTTCCGCTAGAACTAGATTCCAGCTTAGCATAAGCGGTCTTAGGTTTGACTTGGTAGTAGGAAGACGATGTAGGGTTTAGTTCTTTAGCCCAGGTGAAAGTTTAAT
>NW_025865219.1:0-2243 GCF_002878395.1 Capsicum annuum
AGGATACTATTTTTTCATTAATGAGGTGAAGAAGATTACTTAGTTTATGTATGTTACTGAAGAGAAATGTTTGGAATTGTCTTTATATCAATGGAAGGATATTTTTATGACTGGGTTCGTATGTGAAATGAAGGCAGGGGTGAGAAGGAAACTTCTTTAAGTTGGGATGTATTTCAAACAATTTGTCTAGATAAGTTATTTCCTAGGAAGATCAGAGAGGCTAAGGTAGAGGAGTTTATGAACATGAGGCAGGGCTTTGTATCAGCAAAAGAGTATTGCCTCAAGTTCACTCAGCTAGCTATGTTTGCACTATACTTGTTATCAGATTCTAGAGCTTGTATGAGTAAATTTGTCACTGGTGTGTCTGAATTGGTAGTCAAGAAGTGTAGCACTGCCATGTCAATTGGGGTTATGGATATTATTGGTTTAATGACTTATGATCCATAGATTAAGGCCAAGAAACTATAGGAAATGAAGAGGGAGAATAAGAGAGATATGGCTGGATAGTTTGAGTATAAGTAGTAGAAATTAGGAGGGAAAATCCTTCTCTATTTTAGGGTTTTCCATCAGCACCTGCACCATTTTCAGCTAGTACTTCTGCTTCCAAAAATAAGTAAGAGGAGTGCACTAGAACACCGACTTTTAAATCCAGGGTAGCATTACTGCGGAGCTAGTTATACACCCCATAAGAGATATGGTGAAAATCATCGGGGTGAGTGTTTGGCTGGTAGAACAAGGTGGTATGAATGTGGAAAAATAGACAATTAATTGAGGGAGTTCCCCTTTACGAAGGTAGGCAACAGTAATATTTTCCCTCAGGCTCAGCCTACTATAAAACAACTCAATCATGTCTCTCATACTCCAATACTAGAAGTGGTCAGTTTCAGAATCAATTTTATGCTATATTTTCCACTCAGGAGCGGGAGATCTCAAAGATGTAGTCACTAGTATGCTTTGTGTTTTTCACCTTAATGTCTATATATTGTTAGATTAGGGGTCAACCTTCTCTTTTATAACCCCACTTTTATGCTGTGAATTTTTGTGTAAGTTTTAAAGTCTTTCTGAACCTTTTTCAATTTAGTCTCAAGTGGCTAAGTCAGTTATCACTAGATGAGTGTACAGAAAGTACCCTATTATAGTCCTTCATAGGAGCATTTTAGCATACTTAATAGAGCTAGAGATTCTTGATTTTAATGTTATTCTGGGCATGGATTGGCTCCATTCGCTCTATGCATTAGTCAATTGTCATACCTGAGTGGTGAAGTTTTTGTTTCCTAATGAGATAACCCTCGAGTGGGTGGGTAGTTTAGTATCTCCTATGGGTCATTTAATCTCGTATCTCAAAGTTAGAAAGTTAATATAACAGTAGTGTATGTAACACTTAGTTCAAGTTAAAAATACTAAGTTTGAAACCCCAACCTTTCAGTTAGTTCATATAGTCAATAAGCTTCCTAAAGTATTCCTAGAGGATCTACGTAAGGTAGCTCCCGACAAAGAAATAGAGTTTGAGTTTGTTCTTCTTCTAGGTACCCATCCTACCTCCATTACTCCCTACTATATGACCCCATCTGATCTTAAATAGTTGAAAGAGCATCTCAAGGACCTCTTAGATAAGGGGTTCTTCAAGCTTAGTATTTCTTTGTATGTACTCCAGTCTTATTTGTACACAAGAAGGGTGGTACTCTCATAATGTGTATAGAGTAAAAATAATTAAAAAAAAAGGTCACCATCAAGAATAAGTACCCCATCCCCAGAATTGATGACTTATTTAACCATTTTTAAGGTGACCATTGGTTTTTCACTATTTATATCAGGTCGGGGTATCAACGGTTTAAGGTTAGTGAATGTGACATTCCAAAGACTACTTTTAGAACATGGTATGGTAATTTTGAGTTTGTGGTTATGTATTTTAGACGAACAAATACTCGTGCAACCTCTATGGTCTTAATAAATAGCATCTTCAAGTAGTACTTGGAGATGCTTGTCATTGTTTTCATATATAACATACTTATATATTCTCGAAGTGAGGATGAGCATGTAGACCATTTGTAAATAGTTTTGCAGACCCTTAAAGATCATCATCTTTATGAAAAGTTTAGTAAGTGTGAATTTTTGTTGGAGTTTATTACCTTTTTGGGTCATGTGATTTCGGGTTCTAGTATTCATGTAGACCATAAGAAAACTGAAGCAGTAAAACACTAGCCTAGGCCCATAATGCCATCTAATATTTGGAGCTTTCTAGC
>NW_025865220.1:0-3005 GCF_002878395.1 Capsicum annuum
GTGGCCTACATTTGGCTGGAAACACATCAAACACTTTTGGCTCTAAGTTCACTGCTGTTAATGTAGCTCAAGTTCCAGGACCGAACACTCTTGGTATCTCACTGGCGCATCTCGACTATACACCATAGGGAATTAACCCTCCGCACACTCATCCAAGAGCTACTGAAATACTCAGTCCTTGAAAGTTCTCTTCAAGTTGGTTTCGTAACTTCAAATCCGGAATTCTAGTCTCAAAAACACATTCAAGTCTCACCACCTGTAAGGTAGTGGTGACTGCATACACTCTACCTCCTCAGACCCCACTGGGTGGGAATACACTGGGTATGCTGTTTTTTGTCGTAGCCAATCACAAAACACATTTTGCTCAACATTATCAATATGAATCAAAACTTCACACTACCACAATAATCACTCCTGGTGCTTATTCCACATGATAATCACAACGAAATCCTATGGATCTGCACCAAGGCAACAAACAAGAATATTATATCGAGAGAATGGTCAAATACCCCCAACCTATAGTCGAAATCTCAACTACACACTCAACCTTTCAATTAGACCTATTACCCCTGGTCTATTTTTTCCTATATTTGTTACCCCTAAATGTTAAGCTGGCAAGGAAGGTGAGAACACCCCCTCTAGGTGCGTTGGTTTAGTCCCAGCACGTCCAAAATTAAAAGTTCAGCCCTCCACGTTTATTATACACGTCATTTATTGTTTATTTAATGAAATAAATATGGAAAATTACTTTCTCTCTTCCAACGGTCATCTTCTTCCTCTTTATATGACCCATATCTTTCTCCACCATTTTCCTTCATGTTCCAGCATTTTTTTTCTTTCTTTTCTCTTTCTTTAACTTACTTTTTAGCTTTTAATCCCAATTTATACTTCGATTCTTGAATTTTGTTTTGTAATTTGGTTCAACTATTAATTTAGGGTTTTAATTTGATGAACGATTTTGTTGAAATTCATGAAATGATAAATTCGAAATTGAATAAGCTTTGTATGGATGAATCAGATCCAATGGTCAATGTTGTTGTGAGATGCAAACATGGTATTTTGGTTGACTTGCAAACTTCATGGTCGAAGTCAAATTCGGGAAGAAAATGTTGGTCTTGCCCCTACTATTGTGTACGTATTTTGCATTGTATTTTGCTGTCAATTTATATTCAAATTATGATAATGTCCTAATTTCTAAAAAAAAAATTCAATCTCAAAATGTAATTTTTTTCTATGTAGGGACGAAGAAAAAGTGGATCCAAGATCAAATTTTATCATTCTAAGATTGGTGAACAAAATCAATGAGTTGGAAAAAGACTTATGGCTTAAAGGGGCCCAAATTGATAACTTGATGCGGGAGAAAAGCTCAATGGAAGATGGAGACGGTGTAGGTTGAATAGGAAGATATTTTTATGTATTTTGATTTGTGTTGCTGTTATGTTCATCAGCAACAAATGAACTGAAAGTAGTTGCTAGATATGGTCGACTATGGTGTAAATTTTTTATACCTCTCTAAATATATCAGATTATGTTTTATTATGGTGTCTTTTGCGTAGTCTTACTTCATATGTTTGTTGTGCTGCTGCTATGTAATTGTTTGCACTCATGCTGCTGGTATGTTAATGTTTGCACATTCAAAATTGTGTTGTGTTCCTGCTACGTTGTTGTTTACACTTACAAAATTGTGTCGTGTATTGTTGCTATGTTATTGTTTACACTTGCAGTATCTTGTCTTGTTGCTATGTTATTGTTTACAATTGCAAATTTGTGTATTGTTAGGCAAAGCCCCGTGCTGTTGTTATGTGTTTACGCTGAAATTGTGTAATGACAATGTTGTGTTGCCATTATATCAACTTTACAACCATTTAACACAACAATGATGGATAATGACAACATTCATCAACAAAACATTCCAACTTCACACAACATCATCATTCATACCAACCATTAAGCACAACATAATCATTCATACCAACCATTAGGCAATATTCATCAACAAAATATATATACAGCGCTTTAATTGTTTTCCAACACCAAAATAAAATTATTTTCATGTCAACTGATCTAACTTAAAACAGTGCTTAAAATAATCAACATCCTTACAATTTTCATGGCATCTTGGACTTTGAAGAAGTGTTTTTTTGACTTGGATTATTTGAACTGCTTTCCACATTCTTTTTTCTTTTCTTCTCTTTAATCTCTTGTAGTTTTTTTTGTTGATATTGCTGTTTTGCTATTCAAAAATCACCCAAAAAAATTGATGAAATCGCGGTTTAGAAAGTAGAGAATAGAGGAGAGAGAAAGATTTAGAGAGAAGAGAGAGGAAATGAAATTGAAAAAATAAAAGAGATATTTTGTTTTGTTTAGGCGTGGATCAGGCGCGTGAAATGCATAAAAGTCTTTTTACTTGGTTTATGTTGCCAGCTCAGCATTTAGGGGTAATAAATATAGAAAAAAATAGATCAAGTAATAGGTTTAATTGAAAGGTTGAGTGTGGAGTTGAGATTTTGGGGTAATAAATATAGGAAAAAATAGATCAGGGTAATAGGTCTAATTGAAAGGTTGAGCGTGTAGTTGAGATTTCGACTATAGGTTGGAAGTATTTGATCATTTTCTCTATTATATCCTGAGGCTATGTTTTAATAGCCATCTTAAAACAAGAAGATATTTTCTGAAAGAAAGGCACTATTCTTGTCCCAGTCAAAAGAGCACAAACATTGCTTCATATACAAAACCATATTAAGTACCACTGTTAGTGAGCTGATCACTGCCAAAATTTGTATATAGGAATGTATTCTTTAAGAGGAAACTTAAAAACAAAAAAAATGATCTGGCTATGGCAAACATATATTACGAAGCGTCATGCCTCAGATACAAATGACGCCATAATCAAGCTTGTGCTAGTTTTAACCGGGGGACAATGTTCATTGATTGGAGCTCTTGGATTAGGAGTTTGCATGCATAAGGCAACTTCATCATAGAAATATTTTCCCCGTTCTTGCACA
>NW_025865221.1:0-1878 GCF_002878395.1 Capsicum annuum
CCAAATCGGTGTGCTATAACCCACAGTTTTGGGGGTGGGACAGAGGTCCGAGCGTGCTATGTGCTAAAAATTAATCGAGGCATGCCAGGAAGGTTGGGGATCATCCTAGTATGGTCCGTTTAAAGTTTTGTAGCCTTTTGGGTGGAGAAACGGGAAAAACAGCACGAATGGGGCATTTTTTAGCCAAAATAGTGTGTAACAGCCCATGGTTTCGTGGGTGGTCCCGGGGTCCGAGCGTGTTGTGGGCGAAAAATTGATCGGGGCATGCCAGGGAGGTTGAGGATCATCCCAGTGTGGTCCATTTAAATTTTTGTGGCAATTTGGGCGGATAAATGGGTGAAATGGTGCGAACGGGCATTTTTGAGCTAAATCGGTGTGCTAGCCAACGGTTTTGGGGGTGGCCCGGGGGTCCAGGCGTAGTGTGGGTCAAAAATTGACCGGGGCATGCCAGGGAGGTTTAGGATAGTCCCAGTATTGTCCATTTAAATTTTTGTGGCCATTTAGGTGGACAAACTGGAGAAACGGCGCGAACGGGGTATTTTTGAGTTAAATCGGTGTGCTATAGGCCACGGTTTTAGGGGTGGGCCTGGCGTCAAGGCGTGCTGTTTCTCAAAAATTTACCGGGGTATGCCAGGGAGGTTGGGGATTATCCTAGTATGGTCCGTTTAAATTTTCATGGCTATTTGGGTGGACAACGGGTAAATCAGGGGTTGGCCCGAGATTCGGGCGTGCTGTGGGATAAAAATCAACAAGGGCATGACATGGAGGTTGGGGCTTATCCCAGCAAAGTCCGTTTAAATTTTTGTGGCTATTTTGGTGGACTAACAGCCAAAACAGCTCGAACGGGGCAATTTCGGGCCAAATCGGTATGCTATAGCCAACTGTTTTAGGGGTGGGCCAAGGGTTCGAGCGTTTTGTTGGCCAAAAATTGAACGGGGCATACCAGGGAGGTTGGGGATCATCCCAGTGTAGTCTGTTTAAATTTTTGGGGTCATTTGGGTGGACAAACGGGCGAAATAACACGAACGGGGCATTTTTATGCCAAATCAGTTTCTATACCGCACAATTTTGGGGGTGGGTCTGGGGTTTGGGTGTGCTGTAGGCCCAAAATTGATTGAGTAATGATAGGGAGGTGAGGGATCATCCTTGTGTGGTCTGCTTAAATTTTTGGGTCAATTTGGGTGGACAAATAGGCGAAACGGTGCGAACAGGGAATTTTCGGGCTAAATCAGTGTGCTATAACCCATGATTTTGGGGGTGGTCCCGGGGACTGCCCTTTCTGTGGGCTAAAAATCAACCGGGGAGTACCAGGGAGACTGGAGATTATACCAGTGTGGTCCATTTAAATTTTTGTGGCCACTTGGACTGACAAATGGCCAAAACGGTGAGAACGGGGTATTTTTATGCCAAATCGGTGTGCTAAAGCCTACGATTTCGAGGCTAGGCTCGAGGTCCGGGCGTGTTATGTGTCAAAAATCTACTGGGGCATGCCAGGGATGTTGGGGATCCTCTCATTATGGTCTATTTAAATTTTCGTGGCTATTTGGGCAGACAAATGGGTGAAACGATGCGAACGAGGTATTTTCAGGCCAAATCAGTATGCTGTAGCCCACGGTTTTGGGGGTGGTCTGGGGTTCTGGGCATGCTGTTAGTCAAAAATCAACTGGGGCATACCAGGGAGGTTAGGGATCATCCCAGTGTGGTCTGTTTAAATTTTCGTGGCTATTTTGGTAGACAAACGATCGAAACAGCGCGAACGAGGCATTTTTAGGCTAAATCGGTGTGCTATAGCCCACAGTTTTGGGGGAAGGCCTGGGGTCCGACCATACTATGGGTTGAAAATTGACCGGGGCATGCCAGGGTAGTTGGGGATCATCC
>NW_025865222.1:0-1988 GCF_002878395.1 Capsicum annuum
AACAGGCTGCTTCGGAATTTCTTCATCAAATGGTTCTGCCAATCGACACTAACATTAAGGTATGTAACTATTTCATACTCTCGTTGCTTTCTTTATTTAAGTTCTAGAGCCGCTACTACCCCTATATAGTTTTCATCTTTGATTTTTTGTAAGCTGCCAGTAGTTTCTGATATATCGGTTCTTCAACGTTAGTAAGTGGCTATGATCAGGAAAATGCAACATTCATAAAAAAAAATGAAATTTATTATGTAGTATGTGGCTATGATCAGGAAAATGCTCTTCATGATTCACCTTTCAGAGTTTGATGCCTATATATTTTCTCGTTTGATGTCTTATCAGAGTTTTGGAATATTTGCTGTCGTTCTGGCCCCAACACCACTGTTATAAAAAACTGCTTTGCGCTCATCGTCAGTTAAATTTTTGAACCATATATAGGACTGGATTCAGTCTGAAGCTTGATGTACTTTTCGTTGATGGCTTAAATGATAGCATACAGTACTTCATGTATAGGATCTTCTTTACCATTTCCAATAGAGCGTTTTGCCATGTTGAGAGAATTTAGAGTTGAAACTGCAAGTTATGTGCGTGGAAAAGAAGAAGACGCTAATGTGACATGTCTATACAATTCACTCTTCTATATATTTCGTATAATTAATTAAGGTTACTATCAGTTAATAGCAGTCGCAAAGTTGCAGGATGATGTATATTCTGCTTGTAATGCTCTACCTTAAGCACTCTATATTTGTGTTGTACTGTTTATGATGTGTTTTTATCTGAATGCTTATTCTCTCTAAACATGTGATTGATAGATTGTGAAAGAAAATGAAGAACCTGCCGAGTTCCTAGCATTATTGAATTCCTGGTTAAGCTAGCATGATCGAGGATGCATCAGGAATCCCAGTAGATTACCTTCTCTTTCGTACATTTTCAGCTTCCAAAATTATCCAGGCTTTTGAGTGAAGGCCAGCTGACTATAATGTGGAGGTACATATCCAAAATACTGCCGTAAAACTATGGTACCTGCATCATCTAGCTTGGTTTGAGATGTCCGGGAAGAAATTCTTCACGGTTATCATCTAAAAAGAAAATGCCGCACCCAAGTGTGTGCCAAAATGGAGCAAAGTGAGAACCATGAAGTCACATATTCAAATTCCACCAGAGGCAAAAGCACTAGGTGATTTTTTCTGGTCTGTCCAAGCTTTGATGGACACAGTTTTCAGGTACCTGTGCTGGTAGGAGGTAGCAGATACCCGTTGGGATTTGTCAAGGTGCGAGCAAGCTGGTTCGGATACCATAGTTATAATTGTCGTTGAGTCAAAACTCTAGATCGTCAGCTTTCTTTATCGTCATCTTAACTGACCGGTTATCATGTTTCGTGTGCAGGAGGCTGCTGTTACAAGTTGTCAGAGGTGGTTCACCTGAATGTACATGTTACAGTGCTGCAACAACCGACGACCGTTAAGAGGCAATTTGCTGACTTGACTTAGAAATTTCAAAGCCAGTTTAGGCAACAAAACAATTCTTTAAGTCATAGTTACTTTCTCCCCTTTCCTTCTGTACAATTGGCTCTGTGCTAATGATCTTCAAAACTGCTGTTGGTTCCAAGCCGTTTTTAACGATAAGATGGCATTTAGTATTTTACAATTATGGTTACTTATTCTAATCTTTTCGACATGCCTTCTTCTTCATTACTGTATTTCCTTTTCAGATTGCATATGATATGTAAAAATCATTGCACACATTCAATCCAAAGTCAAATTCAAACATTATTACAAGAACAATCGGTATAAAAATAAACTATAAAGAATATTTGTTCAAGCAGTTCATAAAAACATAAATTAGACCATAGAAAAGAATTGAACTTTGTATTGGGTAGGGGCCGTGCGAACGCAGGCCCCCGCTGCCACAAATTATGACTTAGGCTCGGCCACTTGGGCCGACCTTAGGCAGGCACCCCTCCAAAGTGCAATGGAGGACACCAACCTAGG
>NW_025865223.1:0-1322 GCF_002878395.1 Capsicum annuum
GACAACCTTAGTGAAAGAATACATCAATGAGAAGTTAACTCAGTAAGTTTAATGAGCTTTCCCCTGCAAGGAATGAAAGCGTGGATGACCCGACATCAAATATACGATTGTTATTATACACACAATCTCCATACAACAGCAACAACATACACGATGTATATTCGGGCAGAATATATGCAAACCATACCTCCACCGCATAGACAAGAAGAAAATGGTAGCACCAATCCTCACTAAATACTTCATAAGACAAAAAACAGCCAATACTTACAAAACCAAATGAAGCAAAAGGAGTTCATTGCCTTGAGCACCAACAAGTAAAAGAAATGTTTACAATTGGAGATTCAAAAAGGTTGCAAAAAAAGAAGCAAACTTTCTATTTAACAAGTGTCAAAGGGGGGAAAGAATAAGAGTAAAACCAGTAAGTATACGAGAAGTATGAACACTATAGTCAATGAACAAAATATGAATTGTAGTTTGGCCATTTAGCATCAATCACTCCAACAGAGAATCAGGACTTGCAAGAAGGTCGAAAGGTTTGCCTATCAAGTCTTTCAAGATTGTGATTTGACCCTCTTTCATAAGAAAGTCTTCATCGAGGGTATCTATCTTCCTTTTCAACATGTTGATCTCATAATTCAACAACATGTTCATCTCACTGTAGCTCTTAACTTCCTCCCACATGAAATCCCTCTCCTGAAACACTTTTGGTAGTATCGCCTTCACAAACCAAGTTCCTTCATGCATTTTTGCAAATCATTACTGAGCTGGTTGATATTTTCATCCTTTTTTAGCACCTGCCAGAATCAACCGTAAACCATGAAAAACAAGAAAGACACAAAGATTACCAATAACATTTCATCATAAATTCAAAACAAACTCATAGCCTAGAAGTTCAACCAAATCATGAATCCTTTTAAACTGTTAAAATTCACAGTAGATAACTCATGAGCTTGTCCAAGAATTAAGTCAGATGAACGAGCAAACTTACCAAAACCCCTTCGGGTAACTTTACCACATCAGAGCACAATCAGATCAATGGGTTTGAGGATATCACAAAGTTTATCATGCTTTTGGTTGGTTCAAGTGATTACACATTAAGGCGATCAGACATTTCACAGAAGACTACCACATGCTAGCAACTCATGTATACAAGTTCATAAAGAAAACCGTGAACTTCAGATAGAACAAAGATGAACCTAAAATCAAACAAAAGTAGAAAGCTAATGCAGAGAGAGTAACTTGCGAATAGGCTATCATATATGAAGACGAGGTATCCAAAGTTGAAAAATAAAAACTATTCCATTGCAACGAGATCTTAACAT
>NW_025865224.1:0-2377 GCF_002878395.1 Capsicum annuum
TTTCTTTCCCCTAGCACGGCAAGGTTGACTATGTTTCCTCTTGGTTAGCTGTATTAGATTGATTCAGGGATATATTGTGATATCAAATGGCATGTTGACCTTTTGTGGTTCTATTATGACGCTAGAGTTAGCATTTTAGTTACATTGCCTATTATTGAGTCTGAGATCCTTAGACTTTCCTTTTGGGTTGCAAAGGTTTTCTCTTTGGTTATTTTTTCAGATAAAGCCATTTGTGAGATTGAATAGTTTGAGGTTTGTTCTTCATTTATGGCTATTTTGTTGTTTGATAACAGTTTTGATTTTGATATAGAGATTTTGTGAATTTATCTTTTAGGTTTGTAGGATTGGTTCCTTTGTGATGGTTTACCCTTGTTATCAGTGTGGAGATTGGATACTCATTTTGTTGATGTGGCATGGTTTTGTCGAGTGGAGTTGGAAAGTTAGAGGCGTGTGGCCTTTCCTGTGATCGGTTAATCAGTTGGCAGTTGGAAATTCTTTATCTCAATTTGCTGATTTTCTGATGGTGGTTTTTGACTTTGGCCTTGGCTTTGAGATTGGTATTTTTCTTCTTCGATGATGAGATTATGGGGTGGATCTAGTAAATCCCCATTTCAGAGTTTGTTGGCCTGATGAGGCTTGGTGGAGTGTTTCTCCTCAATGATATATACCTGTGCCTATTCCTGGCTAGGGTGGTCTATTAGATTGATTAGTCATCGGCTAAAGTTGCATTTCTCTGAGTTGTGAGAGTTGCCTTTATTGGTGTGGTTTTCAACCTTGGGAAGTTTTTGAGTAGGCTTGGATAGTTCATGCCCTCCAGCGGATATGGAGTGGGTTATATACATTTTTAGAAAGTGATTTATCCTTTTGGATGATTTATATTTTGTGACTATATTACGTGCCCTCCAGGTGATACAAAGTTGGTTGCTTGTGTTTTCGGACAGTGGTTATCCTTATTGTGATTTTTCTCTTCAGATATGTCTCGACTGTGGCTTGGTATGATTTATCTTGGATATGTCAGATTTGGATACTAGAGTCGATTGGAGATAGTTGACATTGATATAGCCTTATTTGCTCAGTTTTGGATTTGACTCCTTGGAATGATGATTTAAAATTATGATAGATTTGGGCATTTATGCCTACCCATTTTTAGTATTGGTTTAGATATTTGAGACCGAGTGATGTAGCCTTGGTATTGAGATTTTATCTTGGTATTATAGATCTTGCATACAACTTTTGTTTTAGAATTACCTTTGTTCAGATTTTATTTATAGGCCGATTGAGCCTACTCTGTGTTTGCCTATTCGGTCTTCTAGAGGTTGGTTAGATTATAGTTGATAAGTATTCGAATGATAGCCCATGGGCCCTGTATTGGCTACTTCTGTCTTGAATTAGAGTTTTTCGTGTTCTTTGGGAATTTTAAATGATTTACTCAATAAGAGTAATATACTTGAGATAGATTTAGTATGACTTTATTCCCAATTAATGGGACATCATGAAGCGAAATATTCAGTGATGAGTAGTTATATCTTGGACTTCGGTATTTCAGTTTGATTTTCATCTAGACTGGTTGCAACATTGGCATAGATTACATTCCTTAATTATCTTCATTTGTGTGCCCAAATAGCACCTTATGACCATATTCTCATGTCTCTTATATGGACTATCAGCGGATCAGGTTCAGTTCTTCAAGTTCTCCGTGATGAGATTGTGTGGGCGAAACTTAGGTGATTTTCCTCCTGGTTTAGAGTAGACAGCAAGAATGGATTGGTAGAAGAAGATTATATTTAGATTTGGGAGTCAGGGGTATGATTTATGACTTGGGTCGGTTTGGCTTGGATGAGCATTTGTTGATTTATGTAGGCATTGAGATGGTATCAGTGTGCTATGGTTGAGATTTGCAGGCATCAGTATTTTCATTTCAGTTGGAGGACAGTTAGCGGTTGAAGTTGAGTTTTAGTTGTTTTGGAATTAAAGTGAGGGAGTTAGTTGAAAAAGGGATAACTGTGGTGAAATCCCTTGCAAGTGTTTTCTCCTCGTGGAGGTTACCTGGGGAAGTCATGCTTGGAGCATGTGGGCCCAGTACCTCATCCCATTGAGTCATTGAGATTCTTTCTATTCCTTGACTTTCGGGGATGAAAGTCCTTTTAGTAGTGGATATTGTAACGACCCTTCAGGTCATTTTCCATATTTGTGCTTATTTTTATTGTGAGCTTCTCCATAGCTGCCCCAAGTCATTTATGACTTGTTGGAACTGATAGTTCAGTTACTGAGTAGTTTGTTGTATTTTAGAGTCAATTTCTCATTTAGAAGTCTTCGACGATTCCAAATGACTGCCGAGCAAAAACTTTAGTAAAATGATTTCGGATGCAAATTTTGA
>NW_025865225.1:0-1309 GCF_002878395.1 Capsicum annuum
TAACAGATTGAGGATAAATACACATTTTAATCTATAAGAAATCAATTTTTAGAATAGTCTAATAAACAAGACTAATACATCTAGAGACGGAAGATACAATAGTGTGATTTTCTAGAAAACTCATTTCTCAATCAATCAAAAATCCATTATTCCTCAATCTAAAAACATTGTTAATATTTGATTTTGTTACTTTGTTCTTCTTCTTCATCTTTTTAAATCAATTACCCATTAGTAAAAAGGGGTAGAGGGGGGCTAGGCCTGACCTCAATACAACACACAACCATTAGTGATATCAATCATAAGTGATATCACCTCTCCAGAAGGCATAAACAATTATATTGCCTTCTGGTAGATACACAAATCTATGCTAGCTAACAAAGAAGTTGGATTTGTCATATTTACATCTAAGACTAGGCATCATCCATTTATCTAATTAGATAAAGCCTCTATCCTGTCTAGGAATATGAGAAAGGGACTGAGTGTTAAGAATCTGCGTAGAGGTGGAAGCCAATTTGGCTAACCAGTCAGCAACTTGATTCCCCTCCCAAAAACAGTGAGTTACTTGAATCCCAATTCTATTATTGATAC
Organism: Capsicum annuum; assembly: GCF_002878395.1. NCBI lineage: Eukaryota > Viridiplantae > Streptophyta > Magnoliopsida > Solanales > Solanaceae > Capsicum > Capsicum annuum. Next base: position 589 of record NW_025865225.1, read on the forward strand.
TTTTGATGTTGTCCACAACTTGTTTCAGCTTCATATTAGTGACAAGATTGTTGTTCAGCATGTTGGTTATGATCGTGGAGTCTAGTTCGAGAGTGAAATTAGTGGATCCATGATATTCACACCATTTCACTTCAAACTCGACTGCCAACGCCTCTGCCATATTACTGCTACTACAACTGATAGAAATGGAAAATTCCATAACCCTATCGCCTCGACTATTCCATACAATTCCACCAATACCAGCCTTACCACTTCCATGTAAGTAACTACTGTTTGTATTGATTTTAATACAGTCAGCTTGAGGGAAGCTCCAAGTAACCTGATGTACCTTTTGAAATGGCCTGAGCTTCTTTATTGTAAGACACAGAGTTGGCCAGTGATTGATGTCTTGCAAGTCTTTAAAATATTTTATCATTACAGATTTGATAAGACCAAAAGCTTGAAAAATCATCTTACTGTAGCAGAAGTGTCTTTGGCCTCCAAATTTAGAATAACACCATTGTTTCCAAATTTCCCAACAAATGATACTTGGAGTGATCTTCAATAAAATTTTATGGATATCATTCTCTGGTCTTACACTCCACCAAGTGTTAAAGATGTCGACAATTGGTTGATTTACATGTTGAATTCCAAAGGGATTTCCCATGCTATTCCTTATGTGCTTTGCTGCGTCACCTTGCCAAAAACATGATGCATAGTATCATTTTATAAAATCCTACAA
>NW_025865226.1:0-1914 GCF_002878395.1 Capsicum annuum
AATTACCTTTATAATTTCGGAAATTCAATCCCATGAATTTCTCATATTTTTATAGATTGATTACATTAAATTGATATCAATTACCTTTTTAATTTTGGAAAAAATTTTAAAAAGGTAACAATTATTTATTTCCTAATTACTAATTTATTTTTGAAATATTTCTTATAAATTTATAATTTAATTATAGTCAATTGATTATTATTATCTTAATAATTTGCTAAAAACTCAAATAAGGAAACAATTATTTTTTTTTCTAATTACGAATTTTCTTATATTCATTCATTTATTTGTTTACAAAAATAGGTAAAACTTAATTATTTTGAGGGATGACACTTTTTAAATATTTTTTATTCAGAATGATTACAATATTTTCTATATAAATTGATCAATTACTATTTATTAATTGGTTATTCTCTTAAATAATTTTTTCTTGTAATATTTCTTTTTAGTGAATTGTAATGAAATCATTCATATTTATTTTCTTATAATACTATTATTAAAAACATTTGAAATGTAGTTTATTAAATATGAAATATGAAATAATATTAAATATTTAAATAATCAACAAAATAGCTTTTTGTTATGAAATGATGGTTTTTTGTTGTAAAAATTCAAATAGGTAGTTCTCAATATGACACTTATCTTAGTTTTAGGCTATACTATCATCCTTTATTATATAGATAGATAATTTCAACAAAATTAATTAGAGTATTTTCTTTTAAAAATAATATAAAATATTATTTTATAAAAATAATATAAAATATGGTATATTAATAATATTTGCATTAATTATGCTTCTATTTTCTTACGCAGTATTTGATTCTACGTATTAAATATAACATTGAATCAATGGTGAAAGTGGAGGGACTTCTTTCTTTATTGGGGTTTTTCTTTGTGGGAAAGCTGACACTTTCTTGACTACCAACCACCCAACACAAAGCTGACGTTTCTTGATAGATTGACCATTTTTTCATACGGTACTAATTTATATACATTTTCTTTGATATTTGTTATATTGTTAGTTTTATTTTGTGTATCGTGTTAGTTTATATGCATTTATCTTTTATGTTTGGTATAGTATTATGATCCTAAGCTGGGAGTCTATCGGAAACATCCTCTCTACTTCACCTGGGTAGTGATATGATCTGCATACACTAACCTCCCCAGACCCCACTATGTGGAAATACACTGGGTGTTGTTGTTGCTGTTGTTGTTTCTTATACAGTATTTGATTCAATGTATTAAAAATAACACAAATTACATAATTTTTTTTTTTACATAATACCCCCACCTTAAGCATGTTAATGCATGCATTAGATCCATTGCATTACTAATGTCATAAATTTTAAGGTATTATTAATACACACCTCAATACACAATAGAGTATATAACTAATTTTTGCATTAGTTATACATAAGATAAAAAGATATATATCAAATAAGGGACTATTAATACACATTAAATTAATGCATGCATTAATTTTTTCGTAATACATTCCATGCTTTATCATAGATTTGATTATTATTCCTTGTCTTGAGCCGGGAGTCTATCGGAAGAAACCTTTCTACTTCTCCGGAGGTAGTGATATGGACTACGTACATCTTACCCTCTCCAGACCCCACTATGTGGAAATACACTGAATTTATTGTTGTTGTTGTTATTAATTTTTTAATGCACTCTATCAAACGACCCCATGCTTCTCATTTAATTATACCTTTAGCTCCTCTTTAATTATGATAATTGCTCTCTGACTCCACCATGCTTTTTTAAAATATAAATAAATAGCAATGAATTTAATTTTGTTCATTACTCTACTAATTGTACTAATGTTAGGTGAATTCATCAACTTAAAATTAGAGTACATTCACTCATGCTACATGTTATAGCTATAGTTCAAAAAAGGAAGAGAATTAT
>NW_025865227.1:0-1223 GCF_002878395.1 Capsicum annuum
TTCCAGCTATAGCAACATTTCCAATGAGTTCTGAGCTAGTGGTGGGGGGCATATTTGTGTATATTGCTTTTTTTGGGTGAATTAGGACAATTACTGCATATAGTGTATATCTACGTTGCGTCTGTAGTTTCATGCATTGTCTACCACCACTTGAAGCTTACGTTCTGATGTGACTTCCAGTTGTATCTCCTATCAAGTGTTGTGAACTTGTAATGCATTTTTTGTGCTTTTCAATTAAAAAAGTTATCATTTCCCTTATTTTCGTGATTCATTGACTAAATTAAGCAGATATTTTCCTTGTCCAGCAGTCTACAATGGATCGTAGGAGTTTGCCGTAGAAGAAGAAATCATCAGATAAGACAACAAGCGAGAAACCTGCAGCTCGTATAGTGGAGTCAGCCTCTGCCCCTTCAGATTCAACTGAACCTAAGGTCGATCAGGTGTATGTGTTGTTACCTATATAATTAAAAAGTATATTTTCCTTCTCTTATAGTGGAGTCATCATCTGCCCCTTTAGATTCATCTAGCAATTTGTGGTCGTCATTGCTATTAGATTGTCTAACCATAATTCTCTATAGTTTATCCTATAAACAATCTAACAATATGTTTACAACTATAACAAGGACTTTCATGTTTACCTTTAATTATGAGAACTTGAATAAAAGAAATGCTGCGTAATTTGGTCAATACTAGCAAAGAACTTCTCCATTTATCTAAACTGTGAGGCTTACGTCTATAGGTTGAGATTGATGGGTGATAGTCTTTAATATTTACCCTCACAAATTATAAGTTCTAATTTGGTTCTGTTAATTTTGTTTCTCTCTTCAATATAATGTGATTGGTGCTAGAAAGGAAAAGACATAGTTTCAGTTTGGTAGTTCATCGATTTTTTTTTTACAATAATACGTTGTGAGAGATCTTCATTCAATTTGTCTCGTCTTGGTGATTTATGTTTTTGTTTCCTTTATATTTCAGGGTAAACAGGAAATCAAGAAACCTAAATATGTGCAAATTTTCGTTTAATCTTATTCACATTTGACTGGACTGGAGGATCAAGTTAAGTCTCTTGAGGAACAAGTGAGTGGCTTAGAGGATGAAGTCAAGGATTTGAATGAAATGTTGGCTGCTGCACAGTCAGAAATGACTAATAAGGAAAACCTGGTAAAACAATACGCTGAAGTTGCTGAAGAAGCCGTCTCAGGTGATGTTCCTTATTGACTTGT
>NW_025865228.1:0-1173 GCF_002878395.1 Capsicum annuum
CAAGTCACTAATTCACTTTACAAGTTACCAAACTAAACTAAATTCAAAATAAAAAGTTCACATTTCAAGGACCTACACTTAAACACTTTCAAGTCTCTAATTCGCTTTACAATTTATCAAACTAAACTAAATTCAAAATGAAAAGTTCACATTTGAAGCACCTACACTTAATCACTTCCAAGTCACTAATTCACAATTCAAGTTACCAAACTAAACTAAATTCAAAACAAAAGTTCTCATTTCAAGTATCTACACTTAAACACTTTTAGGTTGCTAATATACTTAAGTTCAAATTTCAATTACCTTCAATGCATTACTTTCAAGTCACTAATTCACTTTACAAGTTAAAAACTTAAACTAAATTCAACAAAAAAAATTCACATTTCAAGTAACTACACTTAAACACTTTCAGGTCACTAATTTAATTTACAAGTTACCACACGAAACTATATTCAAAATGAAAAGTTCACATTTCAAGAACTACACAATCACTTTTATGACACTAATTCATTTAACAAGATACCAAACAAAACAAAATTCAAAATGAAAAATTTACATTTCAAGTATATAAACTTAATCACTTTAAAGTCACTGATTTACTTTACAAACTACCAAACTAAACTAAATTCAAAATGAAAAGTTCACATCTCAAGTACCTACTATTAGTCACTTTCATATCGCTAATTCTCTATACAAGTTACCAAACTAAACTAAATTCTAAATGAAAAGTTCACACTTCAAGTAACTACACTTAATCACTTTCAACTCACTAATTCACATTACAAGTTACCAAACTAAACTAAAATCAAAATTGAAAAGTTCACATTTCAAGTACCTACGCTTAAAGCACTTTCAAGTCACTTATTCACTTTACAAGTTACCAAACTAAACTAAATTCAAAATGAAAAGTTCACATTTTAAGTTCCGACACTTACACACTTTCAAGTCACTAATTCACTTTACAAGTTACCAAACTAAACAAAATTCAAAATTAAAAGTTCACATTTTAAATTCCTATACTTAAACACTTTCAAGTCACTAATTCACTTTACAAGATACCAAACTAAAATAAATTCAAAATGAAAAGTTCACATTTCAATTACCAACACTTAATCACTTTCAAGCTACTAATTCACTTAACAAGTTACCAAACTAAACTAAATTCAATATGAA
>NW_025865229.1:0-2522 GCF_002878395.1 Capsicum annuum
TTTAAAAAGGGTTCTTGAACTCCAAGGGTGGAAGGAAACCCTTGGATAAACACCTAACATACCTTGAATATTAATTTCGTGAAGATTATGGTGAGTTCTTGAGACTTGATTCTTGATCTTGATGTAACTAGGGCTTGCTCTTAGGATGATTTTGAAAACAATGAGTGTATTTATCCCTTTAGGATATTAAATTTCGTGTTATGTAAGGGGAAAATGACCCATTTTCCCACACAAACCTGGATAAAATAATGCTGGACGGGGTCCCCCATTACGTCGCAACCCCTTTTTGGGTCAATCGGCCCTCGTGGAGCAACCCCTGCTCAGGTCAAGTAGCCCTCGTGGCGCGACCCCTGCTTGGGTTAATTGGCCTTTACGACGCAGGCTTATCGCGACTCCTTGCAATTTTGGACATCCAAACTCACCCTTACGCTAGTTTGAAAAATCTAAAACTCGCTTGAGATGACCTACAAATGACCCTAATCATGAATCAATTTAAAAATCAATATTCTAAGTCCAGAAAGGTCGAAAATAAGATCATTCAATCTCGAATGTTAAAAATGATTCTAAGCCTTGAATTTAGCTAAAATTTTCTAATTCTGAGGCCTCTTTTGGCATGCTATTTAGGATAGAAATAACAAGAATTTTGCGGGGTCTTACAATATCCCCCCCGGGAACATTCGTCCTCGAATGAGACTGACTAAGCTGAGAATACTGAGTAACTGAGTTTACATATTGATCATGCACATTTAAAACATGATTACATGACTGAAACTACTGATATACTGAGTTTCCATACTAGACATACATAACTGAAGCATGACTAAATTTTAAAGACATGACACATGACTGAGCTATTTCATGATGATATGCATGATATGAGAGTGTTGTGCAACTGAACCGATACAGCTTTTGTAAAGGTAATCTGAGCATGAAATCGAGTAAATTTAAGAAAACTATTACCTTGAGCTGAGTCTGAGTTTGCAGAGAAGAGGTGGGGATACTTGGTACGCATATCTGCTTCTGCTTCCTAAGTAGCTCCCTCAATAGATTGATTCCGCCAAAGAACTTTGACTAGAGGAACTTCTTTGTTCCTCAGTCTGGGAACCTGATAATCAAGAATTTTGACTGAGATTTTCTCATAAGAGAGACTGTTCTAGACATCAATTCCCTCTATCGGGACTACAACTGCTGGGTCACTTATACACTTCTTTAGCAAGGAGACATGAAACACTGGATGCACTGAATCTAAGTCTGAAGGCAACTCAAGCTCGTAAGCTACCTTCCCAAAATAGTTGAGAATTCAGTAAGGACCTACATATCAGGGACTGAGCTTTTCTTTCTTTCCAAACCTCTTCACTCCCTTCATAAGAGATATCTTTAGATAAATATAATCACAAATCTCAAACTCGAGATCTTTTTTCTCATATCTGAATAGATTTTTGTCAGCTCTGAGCTGTCTTAAGCCTCTCTCTGATCAAATGAACCTTCTCTAAGGCATTAAATACTAGGCCAGGACCTACTACAGTAGCCTCACCTACTTTAAACCAACCAATGGGAGATATACATATCCTCCCATAAAGTACCTGAAACAGATCTATCTGAATACTAGAATGATAGCTGTTATTATATTCAAATTCGATCAAAGGCAAGCGGTCATCCCAACTACCTTTAAAATCAACAACACAGGCTCTTAACATATCTTCTAGAGTCTGAATGGTCCTTTATGCTTGACCATTTGTCTAAGGATGAAAGGCTGTACTGATGTGAACTTGGGTACCAAGACCCTTTTGAAAGGCTTTCCAAAAGTGAGAGGTGAACTTTTACCTCTATCTGAAATGATGGACAATAAAACTCTGTGCAACCTGACCAATCCTTTGACATAGAGCTTAGCATAATCTTCGGCTGAATAAGAGGTATGAACTGGTAAAAAGTGAACTAATTTGGTTATCCTATTCATAATGACCCAAATTTAATAATGCTGATGACAAGTAGGAGGCAAATCCATCACGAAGTCCATGTTCACTTCCTCCCTCTTACAAGTGGGAATACTAAACTCCTGAATAGACACACTAGGCTTCTTATGCTTAATCTTAACTTGCTGACATGTAGAGCACTTAGCCACAGACTCTGTAATGTCTCTCTTTATTCCATTCCACTAATAGACCCCCGTAAATTGCGGTACATCTTGGTGGCCCTTGGATGAATCGATTAACGTGCACCATTCACTTCTGCAAAATTTCTTTGCCTTATTCCATCCACACATGGCATACAAAGTCTACCCTAACAACGCAACACACCATCTCTTCCTTGGGAGAAAACCTGTACTTTCTGATCTCTGATTGACTTTTTCAACTTAACTAGACTGGGATCTCTATCTTACTTTTATTTTACTTCAGAAACCATAAACGATTCCAAACTAATTTGCACCCATATACTACCCTTTGCTGAATTAACTAAGCGGATACCTAGTCGGGAAAACTGATGAACTTCTTGAACTAACTTTCTCTTACCATCCTCTACAT
>NW_025865230.1:0-1093 GCF_002878395.1 Capsicum annuum
CACACTATTGTATCTTTCGTCTCCAGATGTATTAGTCTTGTTTATTAGACTATTCTAATGATTGATTTCTTGTAGATTAAAATGTGTATTTATCCTCAATCTGTTAAATTAAATTTCAGACAGCTCTGCTTCTTTTATCTTGTGTGTCAAATTTCATCCAAGTTTCTGTGAAGATAATCAGGTTACAAAGTTATATATATATATACATAAACATATATAAGTATAAACCTTGTGCCGTATGAATTAAAGCAATAATTTTGTTACTGTGATAATAAATTACCTTGGCATAAAATGTACTGGACCTTTCAATCATGCATTGTGAATACAAGTATCATGAAGCTAAATATGACTTGTTTTTCCATTGGAAAAGAGAAAGTGTTGGAAGGTGCCAAGATTCAATTAATAAATTCAATAACTAGAATTGTTTTGCCATAAGAGAAAAGAAAAATTTTTGACAGAATTAACCTATCTTAAAATACATTTTAATTACTAGAAAGAGATCACTTCTATTTGGACTCAGTTGGTGGCAACTTCTAACGACACATGGGACAATTTGGGTTTTTAAGAAGCCAAGTCTCGATGCAGCTATAATGGGAACTCTGGCTGCAAGGCAAGCTGTACGGTTCTGATCCAGGTGAGTATCTCTCCTTGCTAATCACACACTCGTCTGTCCATTCGTTTTTTGGAAGCTAAACTATTTGCAATGACTGCATTATTGATCTTACTACAGGTAGTGATATGAATTCCCTCCTAGCTTGCTCAGTTAAAGTCTGTACTATTCCCTTTCATATTTCTCATCAAAATGCATGCACCAACAATTTATTGTGTTCCTCACAGCATCTTTTATATCCCCTTCACGGGCTTCAATCCATTGTAATTTTTCATACAAAGATGGTTCGCGAGATTGTCCCCATCCCTTGATTGCTTTATAAGTAACTCTCCAAGCTATTTCTCCAATCTCATCATATTGGTTTTTAACAATTCTTGATTTGGTAAGTTCAAATTCTTGAGGAGATACATAAAGTTTCTCAACAATTATCAGGCTCACATAAGCTGTATCATCATCTTGCAAAGGAGGTGCAAGGTTCTGTGT
>NW_025865231.1:0-3541 GCF_002878395.1 Capsicum annuum
AATCAATTTTATTATTTTAATTGACTTTTATATAGAAAATTAATATTTTTATTTATTTATTTATTTAGTTAATTTAAATTTTAAAATTATTTTTTCTTATATAAAAATACTAATATTTAAACTTAACTTTAAATTTTTAAAGTATAAAATTAATAAATTTAATTTAATAAAATAAATTTCTAATGAATATTTTCTTAGAATTTGTGTTGGGTCAATATGTATCAAGTTAAAAAGAATAAAGAAAAATCTATAGTAAAATTTTACTATTGTGAAAGCTAAATATAATGCACTATCCAATAATATTTAATAACATCATATTTTGCATATGCAAAATATAGCATCTCCTATTTAATTAATATACTACTCCAAGGAGTTATCGATGATTACTATTGGATATGATAAAATTATATTAATTTTTATAGTAACACATAATCAATCACTCTTAATTAATTATTATGAGTCATCTAGGTATTAAGAAAATAAATAATATTTAATAAAAAATAAAATAGACATAAAATGTAAAATTAACACTTGATGTTTTAAATTAAATTGTCGGCTTTTAAATGATGATTTTACTATATATCTCCTTATTATAAATCATTTATGTATTAGAAAATTAAGAATAATAAAATGATATGTCAACATAAAATATTTGATTGACTATCAAAATTATATTAGTGCCACATAAGTTGGGACGGGACAGAAGAAGATATAAAGCAACATATATTATTTGAAAATGAAATAAAAACTACTGTAAATAACAATAATTAACAAAAAATTTAAAAAGTTGACTGATTTATGCTTCAGCTGCTTCAATCATGATTTTAATGTATCACCCATAATTAATCATTATAAGTCACTTATGTATTGAAAAATTAATAATATTGAATCCATGATTTTACTATATCACCTATAATTAATTATTATAAGTTATTTATGTATTAAAAAGTAAATAATATTTAATTAAAAATTATAAAATAAACATTTATGACATGTCTGATTAAGTTGATTCAATCGTGATTTTATTATATCACTCCTAATTAAGTATTATAATTTATTTATATATTAAAAATTAATAATATTTAATAAAAAAAGTAAAATAAAGGTTTATGACATGTCTGCTTCAGCTTATTCAATCATAGTTTTACTAAATATCACACATAATTAATTATTATAAGTCATTTAAGAATTAAAAAATTAATAATATTTAATAAAAATAAATAGATGTAAAAATGATAAATTAACTTTTGATATTTTAAATTAACTTGTCGTTCCACTTAAATTTTTCAAAAGTACTTTTTATAGTAATTTCGCTATGTCACTTTTAATTAGTTGTTGTAAGTCATTGAAGACATCTATGCTTCATTGTTTCAATTGTGATTTTACTATATCACCCCTAATTAATTATTATGATCATTTAAGCATTGTGCCACATAAGTTGAAATAGAAAAAATATTATAAATCACAATATCAAAAATTTAAATTATTTTTAAAATATAATTGGCTATCATCGATACAAAACTCTAAACAAGGAGAGCAACATATATTATTCCAAAATTACATAAAAAGTATTATAAATTACAATAGTTAACAACTTAAAATATCTAAAAACAATTTAATCTGTTATATATTTCAAAAAAATTACATGAAAATTACTAGAAATCACAATAATTAACAACTTAAAAAATTTAAAAGATATAAATATTTGGTCGACTCTTGAAATTATATTAGTGTTACTGAATTCAGAATAGAAAAAAAGTATTATAAATTACAATAATTTAAAACTTAAATTATTTTTAAAATATAATTGATTAGGACAAGAAAAGTAACGTATATTAATTTGAAAAATACATAAGAAATATTATAAATTACAATAGTTAACAACTTTAATTATCTAAATACATATTAAAATAATATATGTTGAACTCATGCTGGATTTCGAATGAATCATAAAAAACATATGCAATCCTTTTATTAAAAAAAATTATTTAAATATATTAAAATTAAAAAAATAAATAAATATTTTAATATTAGGTCCGTGCTGACACAAGTCATGCTCCTCTAGTATATAAATAAATAGATTTGTGTTTGCAAAGGAAACCAAGAAACTGTTTGTTGAATGTCATGCACGTGTCGCTAATATCTCAACCTCTGCAATTACTCGTGTTGTGCGCGAAATATGGTCCGTGGAAAAATATCATAAATAATTTTACCTCAACTATATATAATACTGGTGTTTTTTAATTTTGGTGAGATTATTTTTTATTAAGTATTTAGTTTATTGTATTTAAAGTAATATACATGATATAATTTTTAAGAATAAATTAATTGATTATCAATATATCCTTCATTTTATTTAATTTTTTTATATATTTTTTCCAAGCTTTAAGTATTTATTCTTAAAAATAAAACTTTCATCTTATTTAGCTTAATTTTTCTATGTGTGTGCATCTTCATGATTATATCGTACGTATTTTAAAAATAAAATTTTCATCTTATTTAACTGTAATTTTTTTGCATGTGCCTTCCCATGATTATACCGTGTGTGTTTAAAAAAAAAATCTTACTACTTCTTTTTTAGTTTGAAATAAAAACTTCCAACTTAAGTTTGTTAAAGCAAAAGAAGATTTGTTGTTTATGTCACTTCATTTAAACACATATCACTCATATAATATAGAATATTAAAATTCATTTTAATTGTTATATACAATATCAATTTTTAAGTGATTAAAAAATTATTTAATTTAAAATATGTAGTTGAGCAATTGAGTCGATTATGAACACGGATCACTCATATAATATAGTGATCAACATTTCAATTCAAATGCTTAACAATGGCTTATAACTAAGACAAGGCCTGTGCTAGTTAATTAAATTTGTCTTTAGCTGAAAAATTAGTTATAAGAGGCTAATATGAATTTGTGGGTAATTTAGGTTGTCGGTAAATATTACTCAATTGAAGATAGGTTAATTAAAACTCTAATAATTTTAATATTTATAAAAATATTGAGGATTAATTCATTACAAATTTCATCTTCAAACAAATAAAATTTAATATTCATCTACATTTTACGTATTTATGAAAAAATTTTAATTTATTATTCATCAAATGTTTAACATAAAATGTGAAAAATATTAAAATGCATAAAATATTCTTATATTTATTTAACATGTCTACCTTTGTTATATAGTTTGTTAGCCATCTAGATGACCAAATTATAATGTTTATCATTTGTATAAATATAAAATTACTATCTTACTATTTGGTTTATGTATACGCTTATGTCAGTATAATTTATGGATCGCCTAAAGTGGTTGAGTTAGATTGATTAATTAATTATGCACATACGTATGTACATAAAGTAGCCCCTGCATGAATATAGGTAGGGATAATTTTGTCCTTTTATAAATTTATCCCAAGAATAAATTATGGTGGGATTGTTATCCCACCAATTATGTGGATAACTTATCCCGATACTATTTGTCACACCCCTATTTTTCACCGCATCCGACCCCGCTAGGGAGTTGGTTTTAGAGAAAA
>NW_025865232.1:0-1154 GCF_002878395.1 Capsicum annuum
GGTTCGTCTGCGACTTTTCCTTGACAACATAGGATTTTCAGATCTTAATGCCAAAGACATAAAGAAATGGCTCCCAGAAGATCGTAGGCGATTTGAAATCATACAGGAAAGGTAAAAGTATACTCGGACTGTTCTGGTAATTCTGCTGCAGTTATGAGAGTTAGAGTTCTTCTAAATTTTGTTTAATTGGTGTCTTCAATTATATGAGGGAGAAGGAGATGGAAGAGGAAATCCTGATGCAGAGACGTGAAGAGGAGGGAAGGGGTAAAGAAAGGAGGAAAGCACTCCTTGAGAAGGAGGAACGTAAATGGAAGGAAATAGAGGCGTCACTTATATCATCTATTCCTAATGCTGGGAATAGAGAGGCAGCAGCGATGGTTGCTGCAGTCCGTGCAGTGGGAGGAGATTCAGTTCTTGATGACTCTTTTGCGAGGGAAAGAGTTTCAAGCATCGCATGTAGTATTCGTGCTGCTCAGCTATCTCGTCAGGCACTACAGGTCAGTCCTACCCTCTACTTAAAGTGCAACTATGATCACGAAATGCGATGCTGAAATTCTACCTTATGCCTTCACAAGGTTGTCACGACCTGAACTAGGGAGCTGTGCCTGGCACCCAAAAAGTGCCATAAGTCTGTCATAACAACCATCAATAGAACATGTCTTGGGTCCCAAGCGTCCCTTTGCCATCTTCAATTACCCATGCAAAAGCCCGAAGGCATAACATGTCTAAAATGAGTATCAACCTGAGGCATCCTTATGTTACACTCTGAAACTGTATATACTTATCCACAGTGAGTCTATGGAGCTTCTATGAGATACATTACATACATAGAAATGGGAAATAACCCGACATGTGATAGTATGTTAATAACAGAAGAAAGTGACAAGAGAAACCCCCACAACTCTAGTCTGGGCTCACCAGTGAAAGTTATGAAACCCTCACTACTATCTTTTAGAATAGGTCTGAAACTGAATTATATTCCCTTCACTCTTTTTTATGATGGTCCATCAAAGCAATCACAACTTAACCCAGTACTTGATCCAAATTCCTGTATGTTTAGCTGTTGTTTAATCTTTTCTGCTGCAGACTCGGCTTGCTGGTGCTGTGTGTATTCTTGATGATGAGCCCACCACTAGTGGCAGACAGTGCGGTCA
>NW_025865233.1:0-5173 GCF_002878395.1 Capsicum annuum
TGTATTATCACTGTTGAATGCCTACGTGCTCTTTGTTTACAGTTTTTATCTTATGTATTACCGCTTTATATCTGGCATCATGTGCATAACCCGAGTCATTCTTTCTGCAACAAGTCCGTATTACACGTGTTGTACACGACCTCTAGTTGAGTCACCCCTATTTTAAGGGGGGCGTCGATGTTATGGAGTAGGTGAAAAGCAAAGCAGCCACTTTTGACCATACGCTCCCCCGAACAGCCTTGTTAGTGAACTCCAACGTAGGTCAGCCTTTAGGTTATGCTTATGTGCATCATATTGAGACTTAGCGGGACCCACTTGATCCTTTGTAGGAGACTCACCTTTAAAGCATTCCTAGGTGCTAAATGTTGCATTTTTGAGGGTAACATGGTCATTTGATAGACTGATTTGGGAAAAACTTGTGTTAGAAGTAAAGTGAAAAAAAAAGAGAAAAGAAAAGTGAGTCGGAAAGAAAAAAAAGAGTTTCGCAGTTTTAAAGTTCTTTATGACTTTTGTTTTTCACAATTCAAAAATTTAAAAAGATTTCTTTATTTTCTGCACTCATTTGTTCAAAAACCAAAACATAAAAAAATTTCTCACTTTGTCTCCTTTAGCATGCATTCATAATTCAAAATTTTCAAAAAGATTTTTTAGTAGTTTTTATAAAAGAAAATGCAAAAAATGATAGAAATTTGTACATTTCATGTAATGAAAATACCAAAAAGATTTTTTCTTTCATAATTGTTGGTGTCATTTTTATTTGAAGTGTCAAGTTGAAAACTCCAAAAAAGATTTTATTGACATTTTTCATCGTTAGTCTTTGGTCGTGTCTCTCAAGTTTGGTGTAGTTTGTTAATTAATCGTTAATTGTCCAATCTGGACGAACTACGCATCCCTGATTCTCCTCTTTCGAGAGTGAGATACGTAGGCAACCTATTGTTAGTTCAGGGATCTTATTTGAAAAATTCAAAAAGATTCTCTTCACTATTCATCTAAAGTAGGTGTCATATACATCTCTAAAAGAAAAGTACAAAAAGGTTTTTCTTTAATAGTTGAAGCTTCATTTTCTTATGAAATTCAAAATAAACCCCAGATGATTTTTCTTTGGTAATTATAGGTTCCATTTTGTATAGGGAGTTTAAACCTGAAAAGTGCAAGAAGATTTTTGTCAATTCTTTTGACAAATTGTTTCAAGAAAAATAAAAAAAAAGAAAGGAAAAAGAATCAATTGGCCATTTTGGCAAGACTTCACGAACTACGCACACCTGATTTTTCTCTCTCTGGAGTAAGATACGTAGGCACCCTTTATGAGTTCGGTGATCTTTTAAAAAAAAGAAGAAGAAAGAGTTTTGAAAAAGTGTTGAACTCTAACACATTTATTATTTTTTGTTGAGTCAGTTTAAGGTGGTTGGTTTGTGACATTCTGGCCGGTCCTTCACATCACACCAAATCCAAAAGGTTAGTTGTGTCCAACAAAGATATAGAGAGTGACATCATGGATCAAACAAAGAATCAGGAAAATGAGAGTTTGAAGCAAGAGATTAGGAGGCTAAGACAACAAATGACAGAAATGCATCGAGCTTGGACTAGTGGGTTGCCTCCTCCTCCATTTCCCTTTATTGATCCTACAAACACCTCAAGTTTTCCACCAAAATCTCAAAGTCAGTTTTCTACTATTGTTGATGCGCTGCAACATGACTCAGAATTCATTCCAAGCCAAAAACATCTCAATACTTCCACCACTTTTCCTCTAGCTCCTCAGCATAAGCCTGCTGCATTCACAACACCACATGTCGTCTGTGATCTTATTGCTCAATCCTCTACTGGGACTTCCAGACTGGCTCACCCAACGGTTGTGCGTCCCCATGCTGCTAGTGAACCTATATTCAATAATCTTGGTGATCATTGTTATACTCTTGAGCCTGCTTTTAAGTTAACTGGACCACCAAAATTTCTTAACAAGAAGTCCAGTTTGCCAGAAGAGTCGGAGAAAATGGTTGAAAAAATGAGGAGTGCAGAAAATGCTCTAAAAAATTCTCTAGGACCTGTAGGTAAAGAAGATGTTTCATACAAAGACTGGGGCATGCCTTTATGTGCTAACCTTCCTCCAATCTTTGAGATGTCGAAATTTGAGGAGCAAGATGGGCATGAGGAATCCGCGAAACATTTGGGACAATATTGCAATCAATTAAGGGAACCTGGAGGGAAGAAGAATGAGAAAGATGACATTGCTATTATAGTTGGAGAACGGGCACATCCAAAAAGACGACGTCGTCGTTGCCATCAATCTCAAGCCCAAGTTCATACCCAAGCTCTTCATAATCACTCCCAAAATTCATTATACTCTTTTTACCCACCTCCATATATAGTATATTGTGCACAAATATATGTTCAACTCCCTCCTTACCCACAATGGCGCGCACCAACTCCTCAAAGTTATCCTTAATTTCTATAAATATTCCAAAGCCCTTATAGGCCCGATGTTCGATCCAAGTTAAACAATGAAATGAGGCAGAAATTGAGGGATAGTTTTACACCAATTGGAGAGTTGTATGCCAGTTTATTTCATAGATTGGCACAATGAGGCATGATCACTCCTCTCCTTGGGTATATTTCTGACCCGTATTTAAGAAGTTTTGATCCTAAGGTACGATATGCATATCATTCTGATGTTCAGGGTCACAGTATTAAAGATTGGCGTGCTTTGAAAAGAGAAATTAAAAAGATGATTCAAGACAAATTGATTATAGTGCAGAACATTGACAGTGAGGAAAACTCTAGTCATGCTGATATGCAAACCAGTGGCTAAGATGTCAGGCTGAGCAATTGAGAAGTCACCCCTTTCTCTACTAGGAAGAGGTCTGGTAGTTTGTTTTGTTTTCTTTTCTATTTTTTGAATTATTTCAGAGTTGTAGTTTGGGATCTATCTTGTTTTGTCCTTTTGTCGTTTATGTTCAAACCCTTCTATCTTTTATTTCAACTAAATGAATTGTCCCTTTTCCTTTGTGCTTTAAAATATGTGTTGTTTGTTTGTTTTCTTTATACATTACATTTTATCTTGACTCTAGTGATGTGACATGCTTACGGAATTTTCATCCAGATCTTAAAATCTAGTTTAAGTATAAACATTGAATCAGAGGGTTAAAGTTAGAAAATAGAGCATCTGAGAAAATAGATAGAGTGCTGGGGCATTTGGTGATCAAGTTGAAGCCTTCTTTGAAAATTAAGGCAATTATTTTGAGAATCGTGAGAATAACTTGGTCATCAACTGAAAGACATATCTCAATTAGGTCAAGTAGTGAATGTGCGATCCTCTGTCAAAAAGAACAGAAAGAAAATCAACTCCACAAAATCATGAGTCATTCAATGTGAGGAATATGCAACAAAAGTGGAGTTGTATGCTATAAAAACGCAGAAAAAGTAGTGACGCACTGACTCAGTCAAACTTAATGCTGTAAAAGATGTCACAAATGATCTTCATCTTTCACTTCCATATTGCATGATATGTACTTGCATTTTTAAGGATTGATATGACGAAGACATTTTATTCTGTTATTCAAACATTGTGTAATCCTTTGTTTACCCTATTTGATCTTTAGTCCTATTTTCTTTCATACCCCTCTTTTGGAATCAAGATAGAGTTAGTAAAACTCAAAAGAAAAGTGTCGAAAAAATGTATCCAAAAAGAAAGAAAAGAGAAGAGTATCAAAAATAGGGTTAGGAAAAAAAATTCCAAAGAGAAAAGAGAAAAAAAAAGAAATAAAAATCAGAATCAATCGAAACAACAAGCTACCAGAACTACGCATGACATGATTCTCCTCTCTCGGTAGTGAGATACGTAGGCTGCCCTACTAAGGGCTCGGTCCAACCAAATAAATAATTTAGAGTCACCCAGTCAAAAGAAATTAGGGCATGAGGTAATCCTCATTGTTTGAGTCGATTTCAAAAGTTGTAAGTCCCACCCAATAAATAATTTAGATTCATCCACTTCAAGTGTCGTTTGGACCCTATGCCATCCTTTCTTTCTAACCCTATCCAAAAGTCAAGTTACAACCAAAGAAAGACCTTCAGATCAATCTTTGAGAATGTTAAGGCTAAGCATGCAATGGATGTGATAATACATTTTGGAAACTACGTGTCTTCCTCAGCATAAGTAATTAGGAGAGAAATAAAAATGAAAGAGTCTTATCGATGAAAACCCTCACGGGCACCGTAAGACGATGGTAAGCTGAGACAGATAATAATGAGAGAGTCTTATCGGAGAAAACCCTCACGGGCACTGTAAGACGATGCTGAGTTGAGACAAATGAAAATAAGAGAGTCCCATTGGTGAAAAATGAGAGAGCCTTATTGGCAAAAACCCTTTAAGGCGCCACTAGCCGAATGAGGTCTTAAATGCAATTGACCTAAGGAAGCAACTCAATTTCGAGGTCATTAAATCAACAACAATTGGTAGAAAGTTTTGGATGGAAAGATCAGGCAGTTTAATCCGATATGCATGTCATAATCATTAGAGTTGAGTGTCATTTTCAGATAAACTTTTATTTCATCTTTTTCAATGGGGACATTCATTGTCGTTTTTGTTTTTCTTTTTCTCTTTAGTTATATTTTTATTTTTCTTGAGTCAGTTATCCAAATAAAGCAAAAAATTATTGTTATTTTTCTCTTTCCTTTGAGTCAAGTACATGTCAAAACAAGTGAGAAAAGATTTCAAAACTGGCTACCAACTTCTTCAATTGCACAAAGCACGAAAGAATTGCCAACGCATGAAAGAGACATGATTGTGAACCAAAAAAAGGGCATGCAGAAAGCTTTGTCAACAGGCAAATTTGAAAACTCATGGAAATATCAAGGTTTAAAGGGTTTGTCTGAGAAACATGACAAAGCAGAGATACTGTGTTTATTTTAGAGTCACTCTTAATAATCTTAGTTTGGGTCAATGACGCGATAAAGCAGAGGCAAGTGCTAGCAATTCGAAACAAAATGAAGGGAATGGACACTAGAGCAGGTGTCGGGACAGCGAAGTGCTGCAAGCCACCACTAAGTTTTTAACTGATAAATTTTCTTTGTTGAAACAGGGGAAAATTCACTTCACTTAATTCAGTTAGCATTGGAAAAGTACATACCTGGAGATTTTACTTTATGTTTAGGACCCTCCTGGAAAATGGGATTTTAC
>NW_025865234.1:0-1011 GCF_002878395.1 Capsicum annuum
AAGCATGGAGACATGGAATATTGGATGAACAGAGGGCAACTCGGAAGGAAACTCGACTTCATAAGCTACCTTACCAACGCGGCTAAGAATTTTGTAAGGACCAACATAACGAGGACTAAGTTTCCCCTTTTTTCTGAATCTCTTCACCCCCGTCATGGGTGAAATTTTCAGATACACTAGGTCACCAACTCTTCAAACTCAAGGTCTCTCTTTCTAACATCCACATATGACTTCTGACGACTCTGCGCAGTTTTCAACCTTTCCCTAATAAACTTAACTTTTTCCATAGCCTCAAATACCGAATCAGGACCACTCACAGCCGCTTTACCCACCTCGAACCAACCTATGGGTGATCTACACTTCCTCTCATATAAGGCTTCAAACGGTGCCATGCCAATACTAGAGTGAAAACTGTTATTGTAAGCAAACTCTATCAACGGTAAGTGATCATCCCAACTTCCCTTAAAGTCAGGTGCACAAGCTCTCAACATATCTTCTAAGGTCTGGATAGTCCGCTCAGCCTGACCATCGGTCTGCAGATGAAAAGCAGAACTCAAAAGCACTTGGTTACCAAGACCCTTCTGAAAAGCTTTTTAAAATTGCGAAGTGAATTGAGTACCCCTATCCAAAATGATAGACAAGGGAACTCCATGCAGTCTGACTAGCTCTCGAATATACAATCTAGCGTAATCCTCAGCAGTATATAAAGTATGAACAGGCAAGAAATGAGCAGACTTAGTCTACCTATCAACCACAACCTAAATAGAATCCTGATGGCGTCGGGAAGTAGGTAAACCAATCACGAAGTCCATATTTATCTCTTCCCACTTCCAGGTGGGAATACTAAACTCTTGCATCATACCACTAGGTCTTTGGTGTTTAACCTTAACCTGTTGGCATGTTGCACACTTAGCTACAAACGCTGCTATATCTTTCTTCATGCCACTCCACCAATAGATTTCCCACAAGTCTCGGTACATCTTGGTGGCACCAGGATGAATAGAATATCAC
>NW_025865235.1:0-1551 GCF_002878395.1 Capsicum annuum
AAAGGTTGGCTTTGAAAGTTCTTTTTAAAAGATCCCTTTTGTTAGGAATCGGATGTCTGATCCATTTTAAAACCGCATTCAAAGGTTTGTAATTTATTACGAGCCTGGGGGTTCCTCGCTCCTTTTCTGCACTGTTATTTACATAAAAGGCAGAGCAACTCCAAGGAGAATTTGAGGTTCTGATAATCCCATTTTTTAGTAAATGTTTTATCTCGTTTTTGCAAATTTCCATTATTTCTTGGTTCATTTGAATGGGCCTAGCCTTAGTAGGAATGGCCTATTCATTGAAACCAGTAATGTAAGGAAGTTCTACTAAATGTCTTTTTCTTTCCCAAAAGGCATTAGGAAATTTGGAACAAATTTCTTCTTCGAAGGTTTTTTTAAGATTGGCAACTTTAGTTACCATCTCCGGGGTTTTTTAAATTTGTTCAATTTTCTTTATTTGAATTTCTTGTTTAAGAAAACAAATGTGCAAAGAAAGTCTGTTAATTTTAAAAGCATTCCTCTCTTTAATAAGGTTGCCTTCTTCTTGTGAGAGGGGCCTTAATAAGGGGAAGAACAGATGTTGATTTAAAATCGTTGTGCAAATTCCATCAAGATCACTAGTGTAAGGTCGAATTTGATTGACAAAAGGTATTCCTAGAATGATATCTTTAGTGATACCTTCAGTGATGACAAAATCATTAACAAGACAAATACCATTGTTACAAATATGAGCTTTAGAAAGCTTATAATCGATTTTCATCTTTTCTCCTGTGGCGGAGTATAGACGAGAAGTGCTTTTTTGTAGATACTTGGTGGGTAAAAGTCCCTTGATGATACAATTGCTATCGGCTCCAGTATCAAAGAGGGTGACTCTGTTAAGAACGAAGTCTTTATTTATGACAATTTTTACAGCGATGTGTTCGCTATAGGCTTTAATGGCCGTGATAGCTGTACCGGAGGTAGAGGGAGAATCTGAGTCGAGGAATGAACCTGGCTCTTTGATATGATCATTTTGAATAAGATCAGTGATTATTGGGAGATCTTTAGGAGACCCTGGTGGGGAGACAATCTCTGGAGGAGACACGTTCTTTAGAACCTGTTCGGTAAGAATGTTGAGTTCCACTCGATCAAGTCTGATTTTTAGGTCTTTGATTTCTCCCTTGAGGGTGAAAATTTCATCTTTGAGATCGGTTATAGTCGGTTCCACAGGTTTATCAAATCGAGATATAACCTATTTCATGCTAAAAGGCTGAATGATAGGTTTGGGGGGCTTTTCTTCATGAGAAAGCATCAATCTTTTGAGTTCTAGAAGATATTTATTTCTAGCCTCATCATCTTGGATGTGCTCTATAATTTCAAACAGTATTTCTTTAGGATTTCCAGAGAGGAAATTAATAGTCTTTTTTTGTGCAAGTACAGAAGGTACCGTTACAAGCACAATCTTGGCCAGACTGGGATCGATCAGAATCATATGCGGCGTTGATAAATTCTTCATCGCTATAATCATCACTAGAAGAGTTGGAAGAGTCGGAAGAGTCTGAGGAGTCTTCCAATATAGAGAATAAT
>NW_025865236.1:0-1526 GCF_002878395.1 Capsicum annuum
TGTCTGAATGATCTACTGATTCTTTTGACCCCTAGACTGGGCCTCTGAACCTGAGAGGTTAGAGAGGGGAGGGGGTTAGCACAAAAGTACTGGCATACAGATATATCAAAACAAAACATAATATTTTTTTTACAAAATATAGTTGAAAGCCATTATAAAGCAATTTCATATCAAATCATTTGAAAAGACATGGGTATAATGCAATAGTTTCTCAACTACTGAGCTAGGTGGAATACCCTACATAATTTACACCAACTGTCAAACCTCGATTGCTGCCGAGATTAGAGTATAAGTGAGGGAGAGACACACAAGACCACGAAGCATAGTATCTCGACCCAATGGTAGTGCCCAAGATCACTTAGCCCAGGCTCCTACCTATAGTACCAATTTGGGAATGACATAAAGTCAAGTACACAAGATCACTTAGCCTGGAACCAAATTTCCGTGTTGGCAAACACGTTTTCTAGCAATGAGCCCTTACACTTAAATACCTTTTTTGGGCATCCACCTTTCTCATGTAAGCTCAATGCATTCAAATTTTATCTGATTCAATCACATATCATATTCTGTAGGGTATCGTCATACCTGACTTGCAAGTCATCAATATCACTTCCACATATGCATAATCATGTAAAAACCAAGGTGCTTCATCATTTACCAGTGGTGAACAATATTTATTTCAAATTCATGCTCTCTTTTGTTGGTCACAATATGATATGGGGTATCAAGACATTATCATGGGAATTTGAAATCAATTTATCATTCATATTTATCAAACTTCCATGGAAAATCTCAAATCACATATGCATGGTTTCAACCATTGAAGTATATAGGCAAACAATTCTCATGACATAAAGAAAAATGACTTAGAAATCATATTGAAAATAAGTAATTAGCATTTGATTGAAAACCCTATTTTAAAAGCATGCATGTTCATAAAAACTACACCCATGAGATTTTTGGATAACCTCACGTACCTCAATTACTATGAATATTAGATGGTTCTCGAAGCCTACGTTGAGAGGATTCCAAATATGCAATTTGTTCCTAAAACCTCCGGTTGAATGTCGAGTTGCTTGGGTTATTATTTTGAAACCCTAAGGAGAATCCTTGAGCACTTTTGATGAATGAAGGTGTATTTTGGGGTCCTTGGAACTAAATTTTGTGTTTTAGGGTTAAGTAAGGGTGTAAAAGGACCATTTTGTCCCCAAAATGGAGTGTTTAAGTCACTTGAATTCTTTACATAGGCGCCGCCCATCCCATTGCCTATGTTTACATAGGCACCGCCTAGGCTATCGCCTATGATTTCCAGTGGCCATGGGCAATTGGTTAGGCGACGCATATCACTTTGAAAGGCCATAACTTCTTGCTCGGGTGTCGGATTTTAGAAAAATTGGTATCGTTTGCAAGCTAACTCGAAGACCTATCATTTGACACATAGTAGCTCCCTAATTTGACATATATAGAGAGTTATGGTCAATGGAAGCTGACATACTTTACAACATCCACTAAAACTTAGTCAATCG
>NW_025865237.1:0-3271 GCF_002878395.1 Capsicum annuum
TAGGATTTAGAGCTTTTAAAAATATTGATATATTCATAATTAACTCAAATGTCATGCACCTAAGTAATTTCCTTCCTGAAATGGACTTAGGAAAACCCTCTTGTTTCATCCCGGCTTTGGTGAGTTAATTTTTTCTCATTATTTAACTCCAACAACTTAAAATTGTTACTTGAAACTTGAAAAAATATTTGATCGCACCCGCCGAGGGTTGCCTACGTATCATGTTTTACATGAATCAGATCATCACGTAGTTCATGGATATAGTAGACATATGTATATATTCGGAAATAAAGAGAATAAAAACTTAAAACAAATACGAAATTTTCCATACATTTCCAACTGTTCTTAAAACAAAGCTTTAATGAAAAGAAACTAAAATTATCTACAACTAGAACAGACTCAGAATGCTGGGGAAATACTAAAAAAAACCTATAAAGAAGTTACTCTAAGAAAACAAGGACTTTAATAATTATCATCAAGATGCCTTCCAAAGATTTCTTGCAACTTAATCCTCCCTCAGACTTGAGTAGATCCTGGATAATGCTTTTGGCAGATGTGGAGCGAGAGCACGTGCCTGACGGCCCAGATTTTCATCACCTTGGTGAAGATACTTAGCATAAATATTAATCAAGGTTTCACTGAGCTGAAGTACTTCTCCCCTGGACTCGATCATACTCTCATGGCAGTTTTGCACCCAATGCTACGTAGTGCAGACGGTATGCTTTAGGTCTTCTTCTTGTTCATGAAGGTCATCGATCTGATAGTGAAGCGCCTGTCGTTCGGTCATCCACTGGTTTTTCTCAACTTCAACTTCCTTCTGAAAAGTTATGAAGCGTATCGCTATTTCTCTTTCCCATTCCATGGAAGCTTTTAGCTGAGCCTGAAGCTTTAACTATGTACTTGTCAGCGAGGCCTTCTCTTTCTCAAAATCACTCGATTGTTGCTCCATAGCACCGGTGACAATATCCAGGTCTTCTTGTAGGGCATGCATGGCAACACGATTCTCTCTCTTAATCTCCTTACGAACCGACCTAATTCTGGCCTCAAATTTTGCCTCATGGTGAACCAATTCTTCTCTAGCCCTTTCCAAATCATTATTTAAGATGTGCATAGTAGAATGATAGTTCTCTTCTACCTCTCGTCGAGCCTGCTTAATTCTAACTTCGATCTCTGCTTCTCGATCCACTGGCTCTCTGGCTGACCTTTCTGGCATAGCTTTAGAAGGAGGCTGGTCATGAAACCATGGCAGATACCAATAGTCTACCTCGCCCTTGTCGCGGTCTTCCACCATGTGATCGAGACCTGAAAGTACACATCTTCCCCAAATTTTAAGTATCTCAGTCTTTCTTAGAGGGATGTCAGGGAGGAATTCGTACATGAACTCTTTCATATCCTCGACTGGCGGTATATGCTGACGTCGACCAAATTGTCGCATGACTCTTAGTGGCACGTAAGGCTGAACACCTCGGAGACCCATTAAAACGATGAAGGGTCAGAAAGTAGACATATATATCACCTCTTTTGAGGGGAACCAATGATAATTCCACACTATCTTGTCCACCGTCAACCCCTCCAAGTACTCCTTCCAAGCTCTTATTCCTTCGGGAAAGTTTTGGTCTTCCATCCTCTTCTTATGGCCCTTGATATAATCATTTCACTCGACTCGAAAATCCATAACAAATGGATGGTAACGAATATGCTCGAGCATCCATAACTGCAATAGAATGTTACATCCTTCAAAATAGTCCGCCCCATTTTTGCACATTGTCAGGGCCCGATAAATGTCTGCCAAAATCATGGGCACGAGGGTGACCTTAGGATTCTTCTCAAAAGTGGTAATAAACGCAGCCAGATTGGTGCTGATTTTTCCTGCTCTCTTTGGAAATACCATGATTCCCAAAAAAGCCACTATGAATGCTTCAGAACTGTGCTTTTTCCAGGTTTGGTAGCATCCCCCATTGTTAAGTTATGATTTAAACAACTCGAATCCCCTTTCCTGACCATATCTTTTGTACAAAAATTCCAGACGAACCCATCCATTTTCTAGGCAGCCTCCTATGTTCTTCTTTTTTATGTGCAATAGCTCAAAAAATCTTTCGGAAGTGACATGCTTTGGTATTATGGGTTCTCCTCGATGAAGGTTCTTTCCTTTTCCAATAAATGCTCCTATTTCCTCCAGTGTGGGAGTAAGCTCAAAGTCAGAGAATTGGAATACGTTGTTTGAAGGATCCCAAAACTGTACCAAAGATTCTATCACGTCTCTTCGTGGTTCAACATTCAACAGACTCCTTAAAAATCCCAAGTGTTTATATACTTCTCCCTGTCCATAATCAGTCATATTGTTATACCATGTCCGCAATAACTTTGGAACTTTATCTAACACCATGAAATGGGGTACTTCATCATCCCTCGGCCTCTTGTCACTCCTTCCGACCGAGTTCATATTGCCCTATAGGATAAAGATGGCAAATAAAAATTCTATTCTAAACATCCTAAAGCAGGATAAAGAATAATTTTTGAAAGAAGTTGATGGAACGACACGGAATAAGATTTCAAAGTGAGCATGAGAAAATAATAACTGACAAAACAGCAAGTATCCAAGTCTTCTAAAACATCCTAGAGTAGAGACAGTAATTTGATGACGTTTGAACCAGACATATCAGAAATAATTAAATTATTAAAACAAAATAGTGGACCAAATTATTTAACAAAATTTGAATTGTGTTTGACAAAAATGGGCTCTATGATATTCCTAAGAAAGATTTTAAAACCAAAGAAAACGGACATAACGAGACCACGACGTTAAAATGACTTAATCTTTACAAAAAAAAAAAGTTCTATGTAAAATCTTATATATTTTCTAAAATAAATCCTTAAAAAATTTTATTTAACCCTTTTTTCAGATCAATTAATTCACTTAAAAGTCGGTCAACATTCGATATGGCGTTTCCTATAATGCAACAAGTAGCACATAAAATGTACATGATGGTCTAAAAATGTGACACCTGACCTAGACGGACCCGACCCCAGGGTCGAGCCCCACTAAGTAAAAAATACACGTGATACAAATAGAACGCAGTCTATTAGGGATAGCCATGTCTAAGTTCCAGTTATGTTAGGTTTAACCTGGTGGAGTTAGGTATCTGGACTGTCAATGAAATGAGCGGACAACTCGAGTCGGCAAGGGACAGCTTTACCGGTAGCAGGGCTTTCCGGCCTCACTGTTGGTCCCTTTCCGTCCTAAATCATGGGTGACTACAGAATCCTTCCC
>NW_025865238.1:0-2181 GCF_002878395.1 Capsicum annuum
CCATGCACACTCACCATCGAACATGGTACACACCTAGATTGAAAAATCAGAAGAAAAGCAAAAAATAAAATAAAATGGAGCGATTGTGAGAGGAAACTGAGTGATAAGGAGATAAAGATAGAGATCGAAGGAAAAATAGTGAATTGAGAGAGAAGTGATTTCTGAATGCGAGAGAGAGGAGAAAGAGGGAAAACGACCCTTGATTTGGTTTTTCGGCGATGTACACGCCAGATTCACAACCGGAAATACACTGCCAGCCACCCTCATCCCTGTTTTCGGCTGATTCTATCGGAAAACCCCTCCGTCCAACTGTCCAGGTCAGTTTCGGCGAAACAGTTCGAAAAGAAACCAACCAAAACCCCTGATGTAGACTCGTTCCCGTCCATTTCCACCGGAAAATGACCACGATAGCAAAACGCTCGTTCGGGTTGCTCGGAGATTAGTTTAGTATTGGGTTTTATTCAATTCATGAGTTCGGAGTCGAGTCTTTGTCGTTCGAGGTATTCCGGTCGAAGCTCCAATCAAAATTTTGACGGATTGAAATAAAAATCGAGGTCCAATTCTATTCACTCTCTTTTATTTCATTGTTTTGTCATATTTGATGCATTGAATTGAATGTTTGATGTTAAGTTCTCCATTGGTGATGGATAGGTTCTTGTGTTGATGCGTCGTTCATTTACTTGGATTATGTGATGAAATGGTACCTCGTTTGAGAATTATAATGGATTGTTTTGGGGCAGGAATTGCAAAAATTGATAAAATGTGAATATTGTCGTATTTTCATTCATTGTTGATGTTTAATGTGGTAGTATCATGCTTTAAGTTGAAACGGGTAGGCAAATGATAAGGAGTAGGTGAATTTTTAGGAATTGTGGAATATTGAATGCTTGAAACATGTGTTGAATGGCTTGGTTTTATTGCTTTTTGGATCAAATGTATCATTTGGCCGGGGAATGCCTCAAGGTATTTGTGTTTATTCGCCGGGGAATGCACCAAAATATTTTTACCCGAAGGACATTCATGACGGAGGCCCGAGGCATCCAGTAGAGCATCAGTCTAAAATTAGTTTAGAATAGGATTTACATTTTCGCATTTTTCTATCTTTTGGACTGTATAATTTGGACTGGACATTATTTTGGTTTGAATTTTATTTGATTTGTTTTGTTTTGTTTTTTTTGTGTGTTTATGTGGTTTGTACATTTTATAGTGTCCAAATTAGACGATACATTCCACCGAGCGACCGTGGTCAAACCGCGAGATCAAGGGGTGCCTAACACCTTTCCCTCGGTCAACAGAATTTCTTAGCCGGAATCTCTGTTCGTAAACCAGTCTTAAAGAGTCTAAACCATTTTGAAAAGGATTTCCAAAGGTGACTTGGCACACCGAATTATGACAAGTGGTGACTCTGAGTTTTGAATATAAAAAGTCCTTTTCAAAACAAATCTCCATTTTGTCACTTAATAATGAAAACCCTTTCAAACTTAAAATCAAATCTTTTTGGTTAAAAAAAGGGGTGTGACACCCGTTTAATCTTATTACCTTATATTAGTAAACAACCTTATAAACTTATAACCTTAATCTCTACAAAATATCTCATATCGTAGAATGTAGATCATTGTAAAGTACCAATACATGGAACAACATCAACATGAGCTATTAGGCCTTTGTCAAGTTTGCCAACAGTTTTAGTTGTTCATTTTGCTGTTTGTTTTTTACATTTGTGCTGTAGAATATTTGCTGTCTGCTATTCACAATGATCCTACATCTATTAATTTCAAGTCATCTTCAACTTTCCGTCGTGTATTGAGTTCTCTAATAATCACTAAACAGATATGATTTTGATTTGATAGAAGAAAGGTTTGTGTAAGGTTTATTTTGTTAAACATGGTAAATATGTAAATATGTTGGTACGTATGGGCTATGACAAATGAAACTCAAAAATAGTATTATGTAATTTTGGAAGTGCTGTCGCTTCAGCATTATAGGACATCTAATTGTTAGACTAGAGAATAGTCAAGTTTTTTCATCTTGGAATGTGTTTCTCTTTTGAACTGTCGAACTGCGTGCTAGCTGGATCACATATATGTTAGACCTATATAAATGTGAAGCTGCAGTTTTCTCTTTTGGCAATTTCAATTGTTCTTTAAATTTTATCATCTCACATTTGGATGTTTGTATTTC
>NW_025865239.1:0-1625 GCF_002878395.1 Capsicum annuum
CCAACATTTAACCATTTTCAAACGACTAAGTATCAAAATCAAACCACATTCAAAAGACAAAATCTCCTTTAAAGTCCCTACACTTAACCATTTTTAAGTGATTAACTATCAAAACCAAAAATTATTGAAAACAACGAATCCCCTTTTAAGTGCCTACAGTTAACCATGTTCAAGTGACTAAGTATCAAAACCAAACTACATTCAAAACAAAAAATCCCATTTTAAGTCCTACACTAAACCATGTTCAAGTGACTAAGTATCAAAATAAAACCACATTCTAAACACAAATTCCCCATTAAAGTCCCTACACTTAACCATTTTAAAGTTACTAACTATTACAAGAAAACCACATTCAAAATAAAAAAATCCCTTTAAAGTCCCTAATCTTAACAATTTTTAAGTGACAAAGTCAAAAACCAAACCACATTCAAAACAAAAAATCCCCATTAAAGTCCTTATCCTCAAACATTTTCAAATAATAAAGTCACCAACCAAACAACATTAAAAAAACAAAATTCGCATTAAAGTCCCAACACTTAAGCATTATAAAGTTACTTAGCATAAAAACCAAACCACATTCAAAACAAAAAAATTCGTTTAAAGTTCCTACACTTAACCATTTTCAAGTCACTAATATCAAAACAAAACTACATTCAAAACACAAAAACCTCTTTAAAGTCTCTACACTTAACCATTTTCAAGTAACTAAGTCAACAATCAAACTACATTAATAACAAAAAGTACACTTTAAAGTCTCTACACTTAAACCATTTTTAAGTAGATAAGTCACCAACCAAACCACATTCAAAATAAAAAAATCCCCTATAAAGTCTCTACACTTAACGATTTTCAAGTGACTATGTGTTAAAACAAAACTACATTCAAAACAAAAACTCCTCTTTAAAGTCCCTACACTTAACCATTTTCATTGGACAAAGTATAAAAACCAAACCACATTCAAATCAAAAAATCTTTTTTGAAGTCTCTACACTTAACCATTTTCAAGTGACAGTCTCAAAACCAAACCACATTCAAAACCCAAAATTCCCTTTAAAGTCCCTGCACTTGACCATTTTCAAGTTACTAAGTATCAAAACCAAACAACATTCAAAACAAAAAATTTCCTTTAAAGTCCCTACACTTGACCATTTTCAAGTATCTAAGTGTCAAAACCAAACCACATTCAAAACTCAAAATCTCCTTTAAAGTCCCTACACTTAACAATTTTCAAATGACTAAGTCCCCAACCTAACCACATTCTAAACTAAATATCCCCTTTAAATTTCCCGCACATAGCCATTTTCAAGAGACTAACTGTAAAACGAAACCACATTCAAAACAAAGAATTCCCCCCTTTAAGGTCCCAACACTGAACCATTTTCAAGTCGCTAAGTATCAAAATCAAACCACATTGAAAACAAAAAATTCCATTTTAAGTCCCTACACTAAACCATTTTCAAGTGACTAAGAATCAAAATAAAACCACATTCTAAACACAACTTCCCAATTAAAGTCCCAACACTTAACCATTTTAAAGTTGCTAAGTATTAAAAGAAAACCACATTCAAAATAAAAAATCTCCTTTAAAGTCTCTACACTTAACCATTTTCAAGTAACTAAGTATC
>NW_025865240.1:0-1310 GCF_002878395.1 Capsicum annuum
TGAACTTATGTTTAGAAGGTGATGTTGTTGGTTACTTTATTTGTTGAAAATACTTAAGTGCCAGGGACAATAATAGTGAACTAGTGTTTAGCAAGTGATGTTGTTGGTGACTTTATTTGTTGAAAATGCTAAACTTTTGGTGACTATAAAAGTGAATTAGTTTCGTTGGTACCTTTGTTAGTTGAAAAAGTTTAACTTTTGGTGACTTTAATAGTGAACTAGTGTTTAGGAGGTGATGTTGTTGGTGACTTTATTTGTTGAAAGTGCTTATGTGCCGGTGACTTTAATAGTGAACTTTTGTTTGGAATGTGATGTTGTTGGTTACTTTATTTGTTTAAAATGCTTAAGTACCAGTGACTTTAAAAGTGAATTTTTGTTTAGAAGGTGGTGTTGTTCGTTATTTTATTTGTTGAAAATGCTTAAGTGCCGGTGAATTTAATAGTGAATTAGTGATTAGAAGGTGATGTTGTTGGTGACTTTATTTGTTGAAAATGCTTAACTTTTTGTGACTTTAAAAGTGAATTAGTTTCGTTTGTTCCTTTGTTAGTTGAAAAAGCTTAAGTTTTGGTGACTTGAATAGTGAACTAGTGTTTGGGAGGTGATGTTGTTGGTGACTTTATTTGTTGAAAATGCTTAAGTGCCGGTGACTTTAATAGTGAACTTTTATTTGGAAGGTGATGTTGTTGGTTACTTTATTTGTTGAAAATGCTTAAGTGCCGGTGACTTTAATAGTGAATTAGTGTTTAGAATGTGATGTTGTTGGTGACTTTATTCGTTGAAAATGCTTAACTTTTTGTGACTTTAAAAGTGAATTAGTTTCGTTGGTGCATTTGTTAGTTGAATAAGCTTAAGTTTTGGTGACTTTAATAGTGAACTAGTGTTTAGGAGGTGATGTTGTTGGTTACTTTATTTGTTGAAAATGCTTAAGTTCCGGTGACTTTAACAGTGAACTTTTATTTGGAAGGTCATGTTGTAGGTTACTTTATTTGTTGAAAATGCTTAAGTGCCGGTGACTTTAAAAGTGAACTTTTGTTTAGAAGGTGATGTTGTTGGTTACTTTATTTGTTGAAAATGCTTAAGTGCCGGTTACTTTAATAGTGAATTAGTGTTTAGAAGGTAATGTTGTTGGTGACTTTATTCGTTGAAAATGCTTAACTTTTTGTGACTTTAAAAGTGAATTAGTTTTGGTGGTTCCTTTGTTAGTTGAAAAAGCTTAAGTTTTGGTGACTTTAATAGTGAACTAGTGTTTAGGAGGTGATGTTGTTGGTGACTTTATTTGTTGAAAATGCTTATGTGCCGATGACTTTAAT
>NW_025865241.1:0-1025 GCF_002878395.1 Capsicum annuum
CTTTAAAATACCCCGTTCGTGTCGTTTCTCCCGTTTGTCCTCCCAAATGGCCATAAAAATTTAAATAGACCATACTGTAATGATCCGAACCTCCCTGGCATGCCCATTCAATTTTTTGCCCACAGCAAGCTCGGACCCCTAGCCTATTCCCAAAATCGTGGGCTACAACACACCAATTTTTCCCGAAAACTCCCCGTTTGCTCCGTTTAGGTCGTTTGTCCACCCAAATGGTTATAATAATTTAAATGGACTACACTCGGATGATGCCCAACCTCCCTGGCACACCCTGGTCACTTTTTGACCTACAGCACGCCCTTACCCCAGGCCCATCCCTAAAACCATGGGCTATAACACACTGATTTGGCCTAAAAATGCCCAGTTTGCGCTGTTTCACCCGTTTGTCCTTGTAAATGGCCCTAAAAATTTAAATGGACCATACTGGGATGATCTCTAACCTTCCTGGCATACCCCGGTCAATTTTCAACTCACACCACGCTCCAACCCCGGGCCCACCCCCAAAACCGTGGGCTATAGCACACCGATTTAGCCTAAAAATATCTCGTTCGCGCTGTTTCGCCCGTTTGTTCACCATAATGGACACAAAAATTTAAACGGACCATACTGAGATGATCCTTAAACTTCTTGAAAACCCCGATCAATTTTTAACCCACACCACGCCCAACCCCTGGCTCACCCCCAAAATCGTCGGCTATAGCACACTGATTTGGCCCGAAAATGTCCCGTTCGCGCCATTTAGCCATTGGTCCACCCAAATGGCAATGAACATTTAAACGGACCATACTGGGACGATTCCCTACCTCCTTGGCATGCCCTGATCGATTTTTGACCCACAGCAAGCCTGGACCCCGATTCCACCCCCGAAATCATGGGCTATAGCTCACTGATTTGTCCTGAGAGCTCCCCGTTCGTGCCATTTTGATCGTTTGTCCACCCAAATAGCCACAAAAATTTCAACGGACCATACTGGGATGATTACCAACCTCCCTGACATGTCCAGGTTGATT
>NW_025865242.1:0-2575 GCF_002878395.1 Capsicum annuum
AAATCTTTTGAAAAGAGAAGTAATGACTTCTTAAAGGAGTGTTTCATTGCTGCCCGTGAGTATGATGTCGTCCACATATATTAGTATATAAGTAGTTATGCCCAAGTTATGCCTAAATACTGGACTTCGCCATAAGATCCTCTAAGTGATTTTCTAACTCTTTCAGCAAATAAAGGTGGAAGACCATCAATGAATTTAGCTTTCCAATGGTCATACTTACTTTCGGGTAAATCCATAACCCTACTAAGAAAGGTTTCTTTATAACATCTGAATTCTCCTAAGTGTTTGCATTTTAAACCATTAAGAAGAGTTCTAATGTTTTCATACTGATTGGTAAATCTTTCTCCAAAATGTTCAATAATTGTAAGCATAAGGGTATAGACAGCATCTGATCGTCCTGCCCGAAGTAGTCGACCTAAATTATCTTTTCCAGGTTTATCTTGGTGGCATTAAAAATATCCTCGCGTTTATCGCCGTCTAGGAAATTATCCCACAAGCCTCGAAGTTGGCCAGTAAATCCCGCAACAATCATTTTACAAATTGTTGGGTCAGTACGATTGGATCGATTATCTGGCGAAGCAGTGGCTGTGGCAATAGTAGCATACATGGACAATAGAGATTTGTCGATCAGATAATCCATCAATATTCCATTCATAAATAACTTCTCCACTATAAGAATTATTTGTTTGATTCCAATCTCTTTCCTCTATTAGAACATCTTGAGGAGTTGGACGTGGATAACAAGCAGTAGACATACGGGGAATATCAGCGTATTTTTTTCCCGGTTGTTTTTTAATCATACTTTTAGCTTATTTAGCTCGGAAGAGATTACATCTCCAGTATTTTGAGTAGATTCGATATTATCAGCAAAATTAGACTCGAGATTTTGTACAAAATCATCAGAAATATTAAGAGGTTGAATGTTTAAACGAGAGAATTTTTTGTCTAAGGGTTTTTCTAATTGGTCTAATTGAGAAACCTTTTCAAATCCTTCTATTTCAGGAGGTCTTTGGATACAAGGTTTAGATAAAATATAGCCCTCTTCGTCTTTGTTTTTAGAATTAGAAGGAATGTCAGAGGAATTCATCTGGGTACTAAGTTTGTTAACTAACTCGATTAATTCGTCAAGTTTTTTATCAAGAGAGAAAATATGTTCTCCTAAAACCTTAACATAAAGACTCAAATAATTATTTTGGGCGATAAGGTTATTTATTTCAGAAACAGTAATTTTTCCAACATCTTCACTGACAAATTTTTGGAAAGCAAAAAAGTCATTCCTGTATTATTGGGTAATTTAAAGGAAGACTGAGGAGGATAAAGTTCCTGAGTAATTGTACCATCAGAATTTTGATAAGATCTTTCAATTATTTTTATATATGACGGCAAATATGCAGACATGAACCATGGTACAAAAAAAATGATTTTATTATGTAAGACACATATTTCATAGAATTCTTCGAAAATATTTTGTAATTCATCAGGATTATAAGTTTCGAAAAACCATGTCCTAAAGGTTTTCCATGTTTCAGAAAAAAATTCTTTCTGAATATATTTTCTTGCCTGAGAACCAGGACTAAAATCAATAAGTTGTGTCATCATAGTTAAACAGGATTGATATCAAAATCCATCTCAGATGAGGTAGGATTTTCATTATCAAAATCTTAAACTATATTAGTTTTTGAGTTGATTTTTATCTTTTCTACACCTTTAGGTGTAACATGCGAATCTGCAGAATTAATAGTATACAAGGATGCTGCTCGATTCCTAGCTGGACCATAATCAGGTTCAGTAGGTTCGATAGGAGAAATATGATGTATTAAAGGAAGTCTTCTTGGTAATGAAAAAGAATTTCTATAGACTGGGGGATTATTATCGAATTGTAGACAGATTCGTCCATCTGAATTTTGAGTTACTTGAGTTAACTCTGAATTAGTCACGTCCTCCGCCAATTGTTTTGGAGAAGTGACTGAGTTTAAAATCCATGTTTTGGGAAAGTCAATTTCATCCCATCGAATAGGTCTTCGGGTAGTAACCCTGGATTTTATAAAATTAGTTTCAATAAGCATAGTGCAATCAGAATTATCATCTATTAATTAAAAAACTTATTCCTATTTAAGTCTATGGAATAATTTACCTAATAATCCTAATGGGGGTTTTTAGTAAAAAAACCTTTAGCATGAAAAAACCAAAGATATTCCAAGCCTAATAAATCCTATAGAAATAAACGTTCTAGGCATAAAACCAAAGAAGAACGTGAAACTAGAAAATCCTTCCGTAAGTCTACTAGATTCACGAAAAATTGATCAAAAAGAGAGTTGGCCAAAATTAAGTGCTATAAGTGCAACCAGTATGGTCATATAGCTCCAAACTGCAAATTACAAAAACTCAAGTCCTTAGGATTTTCTGAAGAAGTTCATGACCAAGTTTATAATTTGTTATATACCTTTGATTCCGAATCTGATTCTACATCTGAAAATGATTTTGAATTACCTAATTCTGATAGTGAACTCAATCAGGTTGATAAATGTAATGATTGTGATAATGATATTTGTAATTGCGCTTGAAGTTTATACAT
>NW_025865243.1:0-1571 GCF_002878395.1 Capsicum annuum
TGTGTAGAGACTTTAAAGAAATTTTTTTGTGTTTAATATGGTTTGGGTTTGATACTTAGTCAGTTGAAAATCGTTAAGTATAGTGATTTTAAAGGGGATTTTTTGTTTTGAATGTGGTTTGGTTGGTCACCTCGTTACTTGAAAATGTTTAAGTGGAAGGAATTTAAAGGGGATATTTTATATTTAAAGTGGTTTTGTTTTGATACTTAGTTACTTAAATGGTTAAATGTAGGGTCTTTAAAGAGGATTTATGTTTTGATTTTGGTTTTGTTTTGATACTTAGTCACTTTTAAATGGTTAAGTGTAGGGACTTTAAAGGTGATTTTTTGTTTTAAATTTGGTTTGGTTTTGATACTTAGTAACCTAAAAATGGTTAAGTTTAGGTACTTTAAAGGAGATTTTTGGTTTTGACAGTGGATTTATTTTGATAATTAGTCATTTATAATGGTTAAGTGTATGGACTTTAAAGGAGATATTTTGTTTTGAATATGGTTTGGTTTTGATACTTAGTCACTTGAAAATGGTAATGTATAGGGACTTTAAAGGGGATGTATTGAATGTTGTTTGGGTGGTGATTTAGTCACTTGAAAATGGTTTTAGTGTAGGGACATTAAAGGGTATTTTGTGTCTTGAATGTGGTTTTTGTCCGTGATTTATTTACTTGAAAATGGTTAAGCGTAGGGACTTTAAAGGGGATTTATTTGTTTTTAATGTGGTTTGGTTTGAAAACTTATTCACACGAAATTGGTTAAGTGTAGGAACTTTAAAGGGGATTTTTTGTTTTGAATGCGGTTTGGTTTTGATATTTAGTCACTCAAAAATGGTTAAATGTAGGGGCTTTAAAAGGAATTTTTGTTTTTGAATCTGGTTTGGCTGGTGACTTAGTTACTTGAAAATGGTTAAGTGTAGGGACTTTAATGGGGATGTATTGAATGTTTTTTGGGTGGTGATTTAGTCACTTGAAAATGGTTTTAGTGTTGGGACATTAAATGGTATTTTGTGTCTTGAATGTGGTTTTTGTCGGTGATTTATTTACTTGAAAATGGTTAAGTGTAGGGACTTTAAAGGGGATTTATTTGTTTTTAATGTTGTTTGGTTTGAAAACTTAGTCACACGAAATTTGTTAAGTGTAGGAACTTTAAAGGGGATTTTTTGTTTTGAATGCGGTTTGGTTTTTATACTTAGTCACTCAAAAATGGTTAAGTGTAGGGCCTTTAAAAGGAATTTTTGGTTTTGAATCTGGTTTGGTTGATGACTTAGTTACTTGAAAATGGTTATGTTTATGGACTTTAAAGGAGATTTTTGATTTTTAATTTGGTTTGGTTTTGATACTTAGTCACTTGAAAATTTTTAAGCATAAAGACTTTAAAGTGAATTTTTTGCTTTGAATGTGGTTTTGTTTTTATACCTAGTAACTTGAAAATAGTTAAGTGTTGGGACTTTAAATGATATTTTTTATTTTCAATGTGGTTTGGTTGGTGACTAAATCACTTGAAAATGGTTAGGTGTAGAGACTTAAATGAAGATTTTTTTCTTTTGAATGTGGTTTGGTTTTGATACTTAGTCATTTG
>NW_025865244.1:0-1188 GCF_002878395.1 Capsicum annuum
CCTAATTTATAAAATTAATGAGAGCACTTGATTTTGGATTACTATTTGTGCTTTTGAAGATGAATTCTTGAATTTCTTGAATTAGGAATCCTTAATCTTGAGTTATCTGGGAAGTAGAATGGAGGAAATTTGATTTCTTGGGGAGTAAGTTTTGAGCTCTAGAGTTTTCTTTGTGAAGGAATTGATAAAAAGTGGGCATAGAATGCTTAGAACGAGCATAATCTTGTGTTTTACACGGTTTAGTTCATGGAAAAAGACCAAACTACCCTTTTAAAATTTAACTCAAAAAAATTGAAATCCCAATTTTGCCACCCACCGCCATGTGCCACTATCACAGTGGCTTACTGAAAATTGACAAATGGGAACTAGAAAATCAATGCGATGCTGAGCTATCATGGTAAGCCACTGAAATGCCATTTAATCCATCACCGTGATGCGCCACCATCACGGTGAGCTACTGGAAATTGACAATTTGGAAATGAGACTTCAACACAATACGGGCCAATCACAGAGGACCACTGAAAATTGATAATTGCAATTTTGGTCTTCACTGCGACACATTGCTTGTCAAAATGCCATACTGTTTTACTAAAAATGCCATAACTTCTCAACCGAGTATCAGTTGAGGCAAAATTGGTATCATTGGAAAGATAATTCAATTTTCTAGACACTGAAGGGTCTAGAACTAGAAAATTCTATATGTATCAAAGGTTATTCATTTTTGAATCTAACCGTTGATATTCTAGGAGCTAAATTAAGCTAGAAAACAGTGTGGGGTATTACAGACCTGGTCCCTTGTTGTCAGTTGTTCACCATCAGAATAAGATATAACAATTCAAAGACCCAAGGACTTGGTCCCTTGTTGTCAGTTGATTATCATCAAAAAAATATATAGCAACTTTCCTATTTTTTGATGATGACTAACCAACCACAAAATTTGAGCATCAATGTTCATTAATCATATTTAATCAGAGGGATCACCAATACTATCGATGAATGTTCCCCTATCACTATGTACCATTCTTTCCCCTATCAATAAGTCATCATGCTTCATACACTATCATGATTCACCAACATTCTTTCCCTCTGTCAATATCCCTTTAAAAATTCTATGCATAGGCACCTGGTACCTGGTCTCTACCATATGGATTCAGTATTTCCCCTTTTGGCATTATTGAAAAGTGATAA
>NW_025865245.1:0-1002 GCF_002878395.1 Capsicum annuum
TATAACATGCCTCCTAAAGATGCCTTAACAACAAGAGAATATATTTACAATGGAATTCTAGACAACTAAAAATACTACAACTATGAGAGTCAAAAAAACTTCGATTTATCTTCTAGCTGGATCTAGTCAAAATAATCGAATGTTCATTAGTTTCAATAATCCTCTTTTCTGTTCAATTTTCCAAGCTGTTCAAAACATTGAACATTACCAAATTGTGTATAGGCAGAGTTTGTTTGTATGTAACCAAAACTTTCTCAATAGTCCATAAAAGGAAGTGTTTTAATTTATTTTGCTTATGAGTTTGAAATTCTAAGTTCCCGGGTTCTTATAAATAATAATTTGTACATATTCAAACAGATTTTCTATCTGATTGAAAAATAAACAGCAGCAAAGAAAAGAAAGAGGCTCCGCAAGTGTCGAAATTTTCTCTTTATTAACACTTCAAAATACTCTGTTACAAGAGTCTTAAATAAATGAAACTAGTAAGCAAAAGAACACGTTTATTCCTCTTAAGAAATCTAAATCTTAAAAACTGACTGCACGTTAACTTGTAGCCAAAAGACTAGGAACAACTTATTGACTCCTAAATAAACTCAACAACTAAACTACTAAGTGACCCACAAAGCTGATCACGTTGCTGGTCACGTCGTCAACATTCCCTCCCTTAAATTGAAACATCTTTCTGTTTAACTTGCTAACACCAAGTTGATCCAGTAGTTTTAGAAATGACACTGGTTTCAAGGGCTTTGTGAACATGTCTGCAACATACTCTTCGCTTCTGCAATAGATAAGACTAATCTTTGCATCTTTAGTTAGATCACACAAGAAGTGATACTTCACATCTATACGCTTACTCCGTCCATGTTCAACTAGATTCTTTGAAAGATTAATCGCCAAAATATTGTTTTGCGAGAATTTTGACTTTTGAAAGAATCGCTACTTAATTTTGAAAGGGAATTAAGAAACCTTTAGAAAGTTACTTCAAACGATTCAAAACAGAAT
>NW_025865246.1:0-1739 GCF_002878395.1 Capsicum annuum
AAAATTATTTCCAAAATTCTTGCTAATAGGCTTAATCCCCTGTTGGGTAGGATAATCCCTGATAATCAAAGTGGTTTTGTTAAAGGTAGATTAATTACTGATAATATTTTACTTACTCAAGAGATTGCTCAGAGTATTAAGCAATACAATAAAGGCGGCAATCTAATAATGAAGCTTGATATGGCCAAGGTATATGATAAAATGTCATGGAATTTTTTAATGAGTGTTATGAAGTGGTTCGGTTTTTCTGGTATTTGGGTGGATATGATTTGGAGGATTATTGCCAATGTAGGTATTCCATTCTCATTAATGGAACTAGGGTGGGGGTTTTTAGCTCCTCCCATGGCCTTAAACAAGGTGATCTCCTCTCTCCTTCTCTCTTCATTATTGGCTCTGGGCTTTTATCTACAATGTTGAACAATCTCAACTCCGATGAGAATTTTACTCCTTTCAGCATGAATCACAATGGCCGTATCATTAAGCATCTACCTTACGCTGATGATATAGTGATTTTTAGAGGTGGTAACAACAAGACGATTAAACTCATTAAGCATCAAATCAGGAGGTACGAAAAAGCCTCTAGTCAAAAAATGAATAATGACAAGAGCTTTTTCATAACCGCTCGAAATACTTCTCCTCATAGGATTAACAGAATGAGAAGAATGACTGGTTATATGGATAAAAAATTTCCTTTCAATTATTTGGGTTGTCCAATATATAGTGGAAAGAAAAATCTCAGCTATTTTGATAGTATGCTTGCGAAAATTGTTAAGAGACTAAATGGATAGCAAAGTAGCATGCTTTCTGATGGTGGAAAAATTACACTTATTAAGCATGTCCTGCAATCCATACCTATTTATACTCTCTCTGCCCTCAACTTGCCTAAAGGTACCATCTGTCTTATCGAGATGCATTTTGCTAATTTTCTTTAGGGAACTAGTGATGGTAAAAATAAGTATCATTGGAGTAAGTGGGAAAATCTATGTTTCCCGAAAGATGAAGGGGGCGTTGGAATAAGAAGCATTCATGATATCTCCAATTTATTAATACTTAAAAGATGGTGGAGGTTCAGGACCCAACCATTTCTTTGGGCTGATATTTTAATGAAGAAATATTGCAAGAGATCACATCCAGTGAGCAAAGTTCCTACGTCAGCTGACTGACATACTTGGAAAAGCCTGATGAAGATCAAAGCGCAAGCTGAACCTCACATTATATGGAAAGTTCAAGTAGGAAATTCCAGCTTTTTGTGGGACAATTGGACAGGTTTAGGTACCTTGGCCAAGCTGTGACAGGGCCCAAGTAAGTCTCCTAAAATTCTTATCAACTCTTTTATTCAGAATGGTACCTGGAACTTTGAAAATTTAAGTACGGTTATTCCTAATTACATTGTGAACCTGATTTATAATGTTGGAATTCGTAATAACAACGCACTTGACTACCCCATAATGAATCCCTCTGAGAATGGTATACTCACTAATAATTCTGCCTGGCAGATTGCTAGGAAACAAAGGCCCAAAAATGATTTCCTGAATAATCTTTGGCATAATAGAGTTCCTTTTAAAATCTCTTTTCTGGCGTGGAGGATGATTAAAAGGAGATTACCTTTTAATGACGTCATCATTAAATTCAATATTAACTCACAAAGTGATTGGTTTTGTTATAGGATTGTATAACATGATACTATGCATCATGTTTTTGGCAAGGTGACGCAGCAAAGCACATAAGGAATAGCATGG
>NW_025865247.1:0-1248 GCF_002878395.1 Capsicum annuum
ATAAAATCGGCAACATAATTGAGACTTCCTAAAAATCTCTGGAGCTGTGTTTTATCGGTAATTTCATTAGGGAACTTAGAGGAGAACTCGATAGCTCGGCAAATAGGTTTATAGCTACCTTGGTAAAGATCGTGTCCTAAGAACCTGATGGACGTTTGGAAGAGTTTCATTTTTTTGGCACTAACAACCAAGCCATTAAATTTAACAATCTTAAAGAAAGTATTTAAATGTTTTAAATGAGAATCAATGTTCTCCGAAAAAATGAGCACATCATCAATATAAACAATTGACATATAAGTATAAGGATTGAAAATATTGTTCATAATATTTTGAAACTTTGAATGCCGTTTTAAAATGGATCAGGCATCTGATCCCTAACAAAAGGGATCTTCTCAAAAGGACCTTCAAGGCCAACCTTTACAGTAAATTTGATATGAAGGCCGGATTCTGGCAGATTCAAATAGCTGAAAAGGATAAATACAAAACAGCATTCAATGTCCCTTTTAGGCATCATGGGAAATTAATTTTCATAAGAGTTAGCACTTACTGTTTTCATCTATGATTATACTTTTAATAAATTAACTTAATATATCATTTCTTATAATGGGATCTTCTTTTAGTATGGGGTATTCACCTTTTCTTAAGTATTTGAAGGAACCGATTAATCTCCGGTCTTAGACGTTGGTCAGCCTGAAAGTGTGGTCTCAGCTAAGGTAAGCGTCCGACCCTATTGGTAGTCCCGTCACTAAGATAATACTTAAGATAAGTCTTTTATAAAGCCATTAAGACTAGATCAGATCCTATAAGCCTTCGATGTATTGCCTTAATTTATTCTAGGTAGTATCATAGTTGTAAATTGTTTGTGTTCCCTTACATGAAAATTGTTGTCTCCCTATCAGTCTCTAGACAGTATTTTCTCATATGAATCCCAACATTCATACAAAAAATACAATCAATCTTTCTTCTAAAGCAACTCAGATTGCTAATATTGAAAATAATCTTCAAAACTGGAGTATTCCAGAAGAGTCTTTCAGTACGATTTATCAAATCAGAAAGTTCAGTTTTTTCAAAAAACATAATATTAAGACCTCTGAGTCTACTGTTGCTATCAATAATTCTTTAGAAATTATTCAACTTTTAAATGACTTAGATATAAACCGATTTAAAAGTCAGTTTCATTATCTGCATATTGGGCTTGTTCAGGTGGCCATTAAGCCACTCTTTCGACAGGGCCTAGACATCCCTGTC
>NW_025865248.1:0-1468 GCF_002878395.1 Capsicum annuum
GTATAAATAGGATTTTGTAATTTCATTTATGTTTTAACTTGTAATTTTCATTTTTGATGTAATGACAGAGCCGCGGACCGGAACCTCGATGGAACCTCACTCGACTCTCTAACTCGGTATAGTCCATCTCCTTCCAATCCTTTGAGATACTTGTCACTTGATCCCCTCATAACTTGGGTGGGTAGGATGTCCTAAGTTAAGACCTGGTTTCCCTCCTTCCTCTTGCTCCGTGCTTTTAAATAAAGGTCAGGACAAAATTTCGCCTTGTTGTCTACTGCTTTGTATGAAAACACCATGTGTTTACATCCAAAGGGGGCACGATGTAGACACGTGATTTCGTCCTCTTAAAGTTCAATTTTTATTCACTTTTACCCATTTTTATTTTATCCTACCGTTTACCCTCATCCATGTTATTATACCCTCACAAAATACAAAAAATAACAAACTCCCTAACAAATTCTATCCTATCCTAACCCCTACATCATATCCTAACAACCCATCCAATCAAAATAAACCACATCACACCATACCCCACCCCCACCTCATAACTACCCCACCCCCACCTCACAGCATATATACACACACAAAGGGATATATTCACATACATATTCCATTAATCAAAAAAAAAAAGACAGGATTCCATTTTTTTTCTTCTTTCTTCTTCATGAGTCACAGCTTCTCTTCACCAACATCTGGAAGATTCTCATACACAATTCTATACACACACAGAGAAGAACACGCGCACACTGATGTTGATGCACAAAAATCAGTAGCAAGAACAGAGGGAATGTTTGAGGTTTTCCGGCGAACCCGGCGCCGTAGCTGTTGGTTTTGGTCGATTCCAATTGAATCTGGCCGAAACGGTGAGTTTCACCGAAATTTGTTGTTAGCATTGGGGTTCTCGTCATTGATACAACCAACGCTGATTTGTTCATTGCTGTCTCAATCGTTTTCTTACGGAAAATCTCACTTGGGTTGAGTTTATCACGAT
The DNA here is from genome assembly GCF_002878395.1 of Capsicum annuum. NCBI lineage: Eukaryota > Viridiplantae > Streptophyta > Magnoliopsida > Solanales > Solanaceae > Capsicum > Capsicum annuum. The sequence goes on from NW_025865248.1 coordinate 992, forward strand.
TTCTGTTTTGAATATTCCGGGTTTGCGTTGGTTTGGGATTTGACTTCTGTTCATCTCAAATCGTGTCATATTATAGTCAGTTTCGGGTTACTATTTATCGATACCGAGTTGGGGTGTCATCATTGTTGAGGTTTTCTATCTAAGCTTTCGGATTCGGACTTCATTTGACTCTTATTGTCATAAAAAATTCGATATCGGAAGGTCCATTCCTTAACTCTATCCTTTCATTATTTCGAATGTGGTTTTGTTGTGATTTTGCGATTTGGATTTGGATATTTTAGTCGTATTAATTATTGTTGTGAGTATGAATTACTCATGTGCATGAAATGTTTGAATCTCTGTTGGACGTATATGTTTGATGTTGGTTTCGATTGTTGAAAAGGGATTTGATGGTCGAATTGGTTTAGTCATGTGTTTGAAAAAGGATTTCGGGGTGGGAACAAAAAGTTGTTAAAAGTTAAATGTAGTTAAATTTTG
>NW_025865249.1:0-1446 GCF_002878395.1 Capsicum annuum
GTGTAGATAAAAATCAGAATGATGTTAAAATGACCTCGCTACCCTCAAAAACTGGTAGAAATGAACATGAATTTAGGACAATTTTATCAATGTGATTCCCGTGTTTGTTGTGTGCCCTAATCCTAACAGATGTTGTCTTTGATGAGCATGTTCTTTCAGATAACAGTGGTAGGTTTGCAGCACTCTGTCTAGTCACCCATACTTCACTAGATCCAAAGCAAAGCTCGCCATGGCTAGCAGGGAGATTGAAGATTCGCTCATTGACCCGGATCAGGATCAAAGGGAAGAAAGTTTAGAACGCAATGATGAGGTAGTAAGGCTCAGGCAACAACTGATAGATTTGCACTGGGCATGGGCCAGCGGAATGCCTCCTCCTCCGCTCCCTGAAGGTCTTAGGAATATCTCTAACTGTCTACCGCTCTCTCAGGCGCAATTCTCTGCTCCTACTGAGTCACCTGAGCACGCGCCAGGATTCACTCCGCGACATTATTATCCTGGCAGTTCTGGTGTGCCCTTGGCAGCTCCCCAATCAAGACCAGCTGCTCAGCTAGCGTCACCAATCACACCGGTATTCGTGTCTCCGCCACCACATGAAACTCCCATATATGCTGTGCGTCCCACAATGAGGCTTCCTAGGTCTGCCAGTGAGCTAGTACTGAAGGTTTCAAATAGTCAGTATTATGCCCCGGGGCCTACTTTGCAAATGAATGAACCGTATGGGTACACTCAGCCGCTTGTATTTCCATTTGATACGGAGAAACCTGTCCCAACAGAGGAACAGGATATCATAGCCCGGAAATTAAAAAGTTTAGAACAAGCTATGAGGAATTTACAAGGAATCGGAGATTATAGGAGTGTTTCCTATAAAGATCTTTGCATGTTCCCATACATCAACCTTCCCCCCGGATTTAAGATGCCTAAGTTCGAGAAGTATACAGGACACGGTGATCCCGTTGCACACTTGAGACGTTATTGCAACCAGTTCAGGGCTGCAGGAGGAAAGGAAAAACTGCTCATGGCTTTCTTTGGCGAGAGTCTTTCTGATCTGGCCTCAAAATGGTTTATCGATCGAGATATCGATAAATGGAACAGCCGGGATGATTTGGCTTCTGAATTTGTTCAACATTTTCAGTATAACATCGACCTGATTCCAGACGAAAAATCCTTGGTCAATATGAAAAAAATAGCACTGAAGGTTTTAGGGAATACGCGATAAGGTGGCGTGAATAGGCCGCTAGGGTAACGCCTCTAATGAAAGAAAGTAAGTTGGTAGAAGTTTTCATTCAGACGCAGGATGAGACTTATTTTCAGCATTTAATTTCGGCAATGGGAAAATCTTTTACGGAAGTCCTCAAAATGGGGGAGATGATAGAGGACGGAATTAAGACCGGCCAAATAATGAGTTTTGCCCCATTAAAAGCCACCACACAAGCGATTCAAGGTGGA
>NW_025865250.1:0-1791 GCF_002878395.1 Capsicum annuum
TTGATTGTAATCTCCCTAGGAACATATACTTCATTTAATACCTTCAGTAAAACATCACGATGCTCCTTCGAGTGCAACAACAAAGATAAAAGGGAAATTTGAGCAGGGGTTTTCTTCAACTGGTCCAATATTGAATACTCTGGCAATTTCATCTTTTTTAAAAATTCTTCAGCTTCTTCTTCGGTGATAGGCGTTTTGATATATGACGGTCCACTCACCGTTGGCTTGGACTTTCTTAAGCTTTCAGGCACAAAATATCTTTCTGACCTAGTCAAACCCCTTACCTCATCTACATCTTCCACAACTTTTTTCCCATGATAGGTTATCACAGTCCGCCCATAATTCCAAAGAACCCTTTTCGTATCAACTATCGGAGGTTGGGTCACCGGTTTGAGGACAATAGGCGCTGCCAGTGCTCCTTTCACCGTCAAGATGGGCTGACCCAGAGCTTCCACCACTGTCAACTTAGGTTTATCCTGACTTGAATCAATATTTCTTCTGGCGCCTTGTACTGTGATCAGGGGTTTCTTTGTGCTTTCTTGGGCTTTATCTTCTCTCATTCCTTCCCGATTCAATGACATTGCTTTCAAAGACTTCGCTACATTCACCGATTTTTCCTCAGTGGTCTGTATCTTGACAATAGGCTTATAACCCCTCAAAGACTCTTTCCCATCATATATCAATTCTAACATATTGGCTTCAGCATGGGTTGGCAGCGGATTCTGGTTAATGTTTGGACCCTCCGGGGCCTGGACCAGCATCTGATTTGTGTCAATTAAATCTTGGACAACTCTCTTTAAATGCCAATATTTCTCGATATCATGGCCTGGCATATCAGAACAGTACGCACACCTTAAAGAATAATCGAGATTCCTCGGCGGTGGATTTGAAAGCCTTCCTTGAATTGGGCTTAAAAACTTCAACTTTCTCAACCTATCAAACAAGCTAGCATATGACTCCCCAAGAGGTGTGAATTGGTTTTTGACCGCCTTCTCCATCTTATACTCAGGCCTAGGCTGAAAACTGGGTCTGGAGGGGTTTTGGTAATTTGGTAGAGGAAATGGGCGATTTTGTGGAGTTTGTGCGCGCCATTGCGGGTAAGAAGGGGTTTGGGCATATGGTTGCGCGCTATATACTAGGTACGGGGGTGGTGGAATGGAATAGAAAGGATTTTGTGGAGGGTAGTAATGGTGGGGAGAAATATATGGAGCTTGGGCGTAGACTTGGGCTTGGGATTGGGGATAGGGGCGAGGTGGTTTTTTGGGATAGGAATGGGTTCTAGCTACAACAGTCGCCACGTCCTCTTTCTTCTTTTTACCTCCAAATGCACCAGATCCACCTTGAATTGCTTGTGTGGTGGCTTTTAAAGCGGCAAAACTCACTATTCGGCCGGTCTTAATTCCGTCCTCTATCATCTCCCCCATTTTGAAAATTTCCATAAAAGACTTTCTCAATGTCGGAAGTAAATGTTGAAAATAGGTCTCATCCTGCGCCTGAATGAAAACTTCTACCAGCTTACTTTCTTTCATTGGAGGATTTACCCTGGCGGCCTGTTCACGCCACCTTATCGTGTATTCCCTAAAACCTTCAGTGCTCTTTTTCTTCATGTTGACCAAGGATTTTTCGTTCGGAATCAGGTTGATGTTGTACTAAAAATGTTAAACAAATTCAGAAGCCAAATCATCCCAGCTGTTCCATTTATCGATGTCTCGATCGATAAACCATTCTGAGGTTAGATCTGAAAGACTCTCGCCAAAGAAGGCCATGAGCAGTTCTTCCTTTCCTCCTGCA
>NW_025865251.1:0-4760 GCF_002878395.1 Capsicum annuum
GCATTAGAAAAGAAAAACACAGAGTAAAAAAATCAAGAGAAAAAAATTAAAAAAGAAAAAGTTCAAGAGTTTCTGGTGATGATTGCTTCTTGCTTCTTGTTCCATTTGAGTCATCACAAGTTTTTCTTTGAATTTGAATCGTTTTATGTTATAAAATTTTATTGTTAAAAGACATGAATGAAAATGTTTAAGTGATTTTATTTTATGTATTACTTAGTATGTGTAATTAATTATGTGTTACATGTTAATGCAATTGTTTACAGTATTGATATATTTGCATATTGTAAACTTTTATATTCACATTCACTTCACTGGAAAACATACAAATATACTGTGATACATTCATGCATACACAGTGAATTAAAAATAGAGTAAAATAAAAATAGATAACAGAGAGAGGAAAATCAGTGAATAAATAGTAAAAATTAGTGCTTGATTTAATAAAAAATGGAGAAAATTTGATCGAAGAGATATATTTTTGGCAAATTTTTCGCCGGCGAAACCAGTGTCGCTGACTTCCCTTCCCCTTTCCCATCATCAACACTACCGGAAAATAAACCGAATCAACCCATCCCATCCCCTTTTCCAGCGAAATCTATAGGAAACCGCCGTATAGATCCCACGTTGCCATCACCGTTCCCCTCTCCCTCTTCCCACCGCACCGTCGACGCCTCTCCCCCTTCTTCCTCTTTTTCATTCGCCACCAGCTACCATGGCTGAGGAACCAACGCAACCCATTTCCCTCGCTTTTAACCCATCACCGGTGAACTCTGGCGGATGAAACCGACCAACAACCATTTCTTGCCGGAAACATTCAGATCTGATTGGTTTTATTCATGTTTTCCGGTGTTGTTTGAGAACGACGATGAAACGACGTCAATATTTTTATAACTTCAGTTTATTATTTTTAACAAACTAATTCTTACTTTATTCTGTTTTCTTCAATTTCCTACTTATGGATTTTACATAGATTTGACAAGAGAGATTTTTTTCTTAGTCATTGTTTTAAAATTGTCTCTTTAGTCTTTATAAATTAATTTAAAAAAATAAAAAAAAGTTTTTATTTTTTTTAAAATAAAGGTAATGTTTAATTTTAGTAAAAGCCCATATATTGTTTTAAACTTGAATTATCCCATGTAATATATATTTGTATTTTTGTTCACGATTTAAATTTTGTTATATAGATTTTTTTTTAATTGTTATGTTGTTGTACTTATTAAATATAAGAGATTAGGTGAAATAAAATAATAAAAATGAATAGACAAAAAATTATTACGAATTTATAATGGGTCAACCAGTGTTTTTAATATTAGACAAATTTTAGTCATGTTTTAAAATGTTCATCTCAATTAAGAATGCGGCGTACGCATCTTTTCGAGACATTTAAAATTTAAGGATGTAAAAAATACACCTTGGCAAATACTTTTTTTCTAAAATTAATTTGACAAATATTTTTAAACTTTCACCGATTTATTTAATATGAAATAATAGACAAGTTTTAGTATAATAAAATGAGTGATTTTAGGGCCTACTAACATAATTATCAAAATAGTTTAAGTCAAGATAAGTTAATAAAGGCGACCGTGATAGAACCACGGGACTCGAGGGGTGCCTCACACCTTCCTCTCGGTCAACAGAATTTCTTACCCTATCTTCTATTTTCGCAGACCAACAAAGAGTCATTTCTTTTTTATTAGGGATTCAATAAGGGACTTGGAACACCATAACTCAATTCCAAGTGGCGACTCTATAAATAAAATAATCTCTATTTAATACCGTCACTTTAATTGAAAAAATCCTTCAACTCGATCCCTTCGGGTGAAAAAGAGGTGTGACACTTGCCACATGAATCTTTACACTTGATGGTGTGTCATAATATGAAAAATTACTATTAAATTTTTCATTTTTTTTCAATTGTTTAACTTAATCTTTTTTTTAAAAAAAAAAATCGAGAGTAAGAAAATTACTACTTTACTTTAGTATATTACTATAAGGGAGGATCTCCAACTTTGATAGTCCTCACATGATTTTTTTTTTTTAATCTATTTTATCTTGAAATGAAGGTTTAATGATTTTGTGAATTCTAAACCATTTTAGTAAATTTGATCAATTATTGAGTTTTTAAAATGTTATACAAACATGATGAGTCATAAAAAAAGCGATAATGACACCACAAGATATCTATTTATCAAACCAAATAAAAAATCAAGACCTATACAAAATTCAAATAAAAATCAAGACCTATTCAAAACTTTGTAGTGTTCTTTTATGTAGAAATAATAATAAGAAAGAATGCCTAATTTTTCAATCCTCAGAAGGAACTTTATTTTATCTTTTTACCCCTGATTGAAACTCTAATAACTTTATAAGCTTTTACTAATTGAAGGAACATCTATAAAAGTATTTTATTGATTAGATTTATAATATATTTATTTATAAATTAACTTTATGGACGTGATCATACAATAATTTGTAGCATCAAATATTTTTATATTATCTAAATACAATACTTCTTATTAAAATGTGTTAGCCAGTACGAATCAAACTGAAAAAAATAATGAAGCTAATTCAATATAAGAAAAAACTTAATTTAGATTGTTAAAAGACTTTAATTCAAAAACTTCCAGTAAAATAAAATGAAGAAGAATTTTAATGCATGCATTTCTTTGAAAAAGTTATTGGTTAACTTGCAAAAAGTTCTACCCCCTCTATTTCAATTTATTTGTCTAATTTTGAGTTAGCACGAAATTTTAAAAAGTAACAAATATTTTTGATATGTAGAAAGGCAAAATAGCTTTTAATCTTGTAATAATCTTAAACAATTTTCAAAAAAGAAAAGAGATATTTTTCTCGAAACGAAACAAACTACAGAAAATATAACAAACAATAGAAACGGATATGTGATTTAATATTCTAGAAATATTGAGAAATCGTTGAATTACTTTTAACTATTAATATTATACAAAAACAAACAAAAAGCAAAGTAACAAAAAAAATCTTTATAAATATAACTAAAAATTACATAAATACACAACTTATGTTTCTAATATTACAAAAAATCCCAACTCCCTAAACATATTACAAAAATCTCAACATATACACAGAATGTTATGTATATGTCGGCTATATTATGTATATTATTAGGGAGAGAGAGTAAAATAATTAAAAAAGTGGGAGAGAGTGTAATTATAAATGTCAATGTAGTTTGGGCCTGGACCTAGCACGGACCAAATGAGATTAGTGAGTTTATAAGAAAGAATGCAGTTTTTTGGTAGTCCATACATCACAAATTGGTGGTGTAAAATTTTACAAGTTACTATTACTTTTCCATTATTCTCTTTTTAACAATTCACTTGTGGATCTTTGTAATTGGTCAATATCACTTTTTTGCTATTATTTTTTCTTTATCTTAAATTATTTATCACATTTTAATTTCATGAAAAATTATGAACTTTAATCGATATTTTTAAAAAGACACACTAACTTTAAATTTTCATATACTTTTAAATATCTAATTTTTCAAAAAACTGAATTAATTAAACATCATTTTCTTGAGAATTTACTATAAACACGTAATAATAATTTTTTAATTTAGTTTGTATCTTAATATAGATTTAGTTATCGAAATAAAATATTATTCTTATAATATTATTTATAGGTTATTAATGCTATTTAAAACTGGATATTTAAAATTTTTATCTATCGATTAGACATGCAATTTATTATTTTATTCCTCTTGTAATTTATGTTTTAAATACAGACAAATATAAGCAATTAACAAAGATTTCATTTAAGGTAGAGTTAATTTTTCTTAGAAGAGTAAATACAATAAATACTCTCATTATTAAATACTTTTAAAAGGTGCCAAAGGTGCCAAAGTAAATTATAGTAATTCCATTTCAATCGAAAATAAATTTTAGAATATAATTAATGAATCTAATTTTATGTGCGTGCCCTTTTAATAGAAATGTTACTTAATAAATATCTATTAAAATTGATATATAAAATACATTTAATCTTCAAACGGTTTATGGTACAGATCAAAATCAAATAATTATACTCTAAATTTTTTTTAGTAAAATAGAAAATAGCTTTCTTGTATTTATTTGTTTAATTTTTATTTTTTAAAAATATAATATATAAATAAATAAAAATATCATCCATTAACCTTCAAATACTATTTAGTACTTAAATATTTTAGAATCCCTTACAAAATATTAAACTACTATCACAGAAACAAAAATTAAACCTTATTTTAAAAAATATATATAAATTTTAATGATAATTTAGACTCGGGCTCACCGGCCGAATAACATTAGTGTTCTCACATACGTGTGAATCTGACTCCTTTTCTCGTGACTGGTGGGTGAAAATTTCTCCCAGTGATGATGGTGATTGATTAGATTTACATCTAAACTTTCGTCTACTCTAATATCATTTGAAATTTTAAAATTTAGATAAATACATAATTTATGTTTTCAATATTAATTTTTTTTTAATTTTTTAAATATATTATAAAAATCTCACATATACATAAAATGCTATGTATATGTCGGCTATGTTATTTATATTAATAAAAAGAGAGAATAAAATAATTAAAAAAATGAGAGAGAGAATAATTACTTTTAAAAGGTTGATATTTATGTTATTTATACTTTTAAATTTTGTCACTATTTTACCAAAAATAAAAGAATAATAAAATAACGGGGCATTTTATCGATCTTTAAAAATCTGCTGAAAATAAAGAAAAGTAAGATAGA
>NW_025865252.1:0-1287 GCF_002878395.1 Capsicum annuum
GTCATATCTTGTCTTGTCATGTCTTGTCTTTTCCTTTCCATTTTTTGATGAATGCTTCAGCTTTTTCAATCTCTTCTTCTTCTATCAGAGCTTCGGGTGGTTGTGAATCGGTAATATCTTCGGTATTTGCGTCTGTGCTATTCATTGAAGCATCCGAATTTTGCTCAACAGTTTGAAGTAATTTATCTCGAACTTCTTATAGATATTCTTCTATTAATTGAATTTTATTACCCTCATGAGCTGAAATTCTTCTGGAAACATAATTAAGGTTTTTGTCTTCAACTAAAATTGATTTTTTGGGAGTTTTTTCATATTCGACAATCTTCTGTATTATTTCCTCCCGTTGATCATGACCATAGGCGAGCTTTGTTTCCGGATCTCTGCGAAGTAGTTTATCCAAAAAATTGCTGTAAAATGTTCGGTATAGAGCAGGAATTTGGTGGGTGTCATAACCGATTTCTACGGACCATCGATGAATCCATGGAATAGAAAATTCGATATAAAAATACATTTGATCAATAGTGTCAATTTTACAAATGTGATCAGAAAGATTTAGTTCTGTTAGGAAAGAGGAGGCCTTTTTCCATGAATAATATAAAGAGGAATATTCTGGTGGTAATATTTTAACTGTAGGCCCGTGATGAGTCCACCACTGAACGAACCAATTTGGAATAGGTTTTTCAAATACTTTAGAACAAATCTTGATGAACCAGGTGTGTTTGTGTTTATAGTTGTTATAATATAAGACTTGAGTAAAGGCTTTGATGTAATCCCAATAAGTGAAATTGGCGAGAGTTTGTCCCATCGGCCCCATTGGTATAGATCGTTGTGTCATGGACGAAATGCCCCATTCTTCAATAGGAATAAGTTTTTTGATGACCATCTTGGAATATCCATGTACACCCGGGGTAGTTTCGCCGAGGGGGCTGTGGTCAAAGGTGGCACTGAATGTTTGTACGAGAATGTGCTCATAATAAGTGAGAGTTTTGTAAGATTCTCCAGTAAAATAGACATTAGCAGTAAGATAGTTCTTAAGTATTCGCCAGGCTTCTTCTGAATTTTCTTGCGCAAGAATATGCTGATTTTCAATATGTAAAATAAGTTCTCTAGCCTCTAGTTTTTCATATGAAGGTTTATCGTCAGTGTTTTCTTAAACCATGGATGCAAAGGAATCTGCAGTTTTTTGTTGTTCAGATAAATAAGATTATAATTGTTTGAATAATGGATGAGTTTCAGGGATATCTTCTAGATGTATAGAGGAACCAATATTCGGAGCTTTTGATGAGG
>NW_025865253.1:0-1076 GCF_002878395.1 Capsicum annuum
AGAAAGGTTTGACAAGATATGGTTGTAACTGTGAGAAATCAAGTCCCAAAAAAACCTCAGTTTTATCATTTCACTCATATGACTTTAAAAAACCAAAACCATCGATTTGGAGGAGCGGCCAAGAAGTTTCGCCCAAAAACGCACTCCGGCTGCTGTACCATTCATCGATCCATAGGCCAGCGCACACAAAAAATCGCAAAATATTCTCAACTTTTCATATTTTTTTCATGTCTTAAATAAAACTTTGTTTGCCCCTCCAAAATAACACGACCGTTAAGGGCGCTCAAGAAGTTTCGCCCAAAACATACTTTGGCGACCGCAACCCCATTGATCCATAGGCGAACACACACACACACACAAAATCGCAAAATATCCTTAGTTTTAATTATTTTGCTCAAATGGCTTTAAAAAACCTCCACATGCCCCCAAACCAATATGATCCATTTAATAGATCATCAAAGGAGGGCCTAGGAGGTTTCTCCCAAAACACACTCTCCCGACCGCAACGCCGCGTCGATCCATAAGCTAACACACATGGAAAATTGTAAAAAATCCTTAGTTTTTAGTATTTCGCGCATATGGCTTAAAAAAAGCCTCCGCCTGCCCGCCAAAACCAACATGATATATTTAATAGGTCGTCGGGGGCGTGTCCAAGAAATTTTGGCCAAAACACACTCCGACGAATTAAATGTTTGGTTGGGGGGGGGGCAAGCGAAGGTTTTTTTTTTTTTTTAAAGCCATTTAAAAAAAAATACTAAAAACTGAGTATTTTTGCGATTTTCTGTGCGTGTTAGTCTATGTATCACTGGAGAGTGCGGTCGTCAAAGTGCTTTTTGGCGAAACTTCTTGTGAACTCCCCTAACGCCCTATTAAACGGTTCGTGTTGATTTTGGGGATGGATGAAGGTCTTTCTAAAGTCATATGAGTGAAATGCTTAAAACTTCGGATTTTTGAGATTTTCCATGTCTGTTAACCTATGGATCAATAGGGGATTCGATCGTCGGAGTGCGAATTGAGCAAAATTTCTTGGGTGCGCACCTTACAACTTAATAGATCATGTTGGTTTGGCCGGGAGG
>NW_025865254.1:0-1015 GCF_002878395.1 Capsicum annuum
ACCACATAACCTGTAACAGACCTCCTAGTGTTTGGACATGCAGCCCAATCTGAGTCACACCAAAAAACCAATTCTGCAGTAGGTTGTGCCTTAAGCCCTATACTTTGTCCTACAGTTCCTTTCAAATATCTTATCACTCTGTTTGCAGCTTCCAAGTGGGATTTCTTTGGTTTTTGCATGAATTGACTTAGTTTCTGCACTGCATAACTGATGCCAGGCCTTTTTATTGTAGCATACATCAGTTTTCCAACAAGCCTTTGATATGATGTATCTTTTAGAATGGCATCTCCTTTCACACCTGCTACTTCATCTACTTTAATTGAAGTTAGTTTAGCATTAGTCTCTAGTGGGGTGGTGGCTGGTTTGGCACCAGCAAGACCTGTTTCAGATATGAGCTCCAAGACATATTTTCTATAATTCAGAATCACTCCACTGACAGATCTTAACACTTCAATACCTAGGAAATACTTAAGTTCACCTAGATTTTTGAGCTTCAATTGCTTGTGCAAAGTACCTTTTGCTGCATTGATCATGTCTGTATTGTCACCAGTTATTAGAAGATCATCTATATAGACTAAAATCACCATCATTCCTTCTGACTTCTTCAGGGTAAATAGTGAATAATCATAGATGCTTTGGGTAAAACCTGCACTGAGCAATGCTGCAGTCAGCTTGATATTCCATTGCCTTGATGCCTGCTTAAGTCCATATATAGACTTAATTAGTCTAAAAACTTTGTGTTGCCTTCCCTCCTTGAAACCATTTGGCATTTCCATATACACCTCCTCATCTAGGTCACCTTGTAGGAAAGCATTGTATACTTCCATCTGGTATATGCACCACCCTTTTGATACTACTAAGGCAATGACACTCCTTACTGTATTGGTTACTGGAAAAAATGTATCATGGTAGTCTAGCCCTTCCAGTTGACTATAACCTTTGGCTACCAACCTTTCCTTAAACCTCTCTATTTCCTCATTGGCCTTATACTTGATTTTGTACACCCATTTTGATC
>NW_025865255.1:0-4993 GCF_002878395.1 Capsicum annuum
ATTCAAAACACAAAAATCACCTACAAAGTCCCTATACTTAACCATTTTCAAGTGACTAAGTCACCTAACAAACCATATTCAAAACCCAAAAATCACCTATAAAGTTCGTATACTTAACCATTTTCAAGTGACTAAGTAACTTACCAACTCACATTTAAAACACAAAAATCACCTTCAAAATCTCTATACTTGACCATTTTGAAGTGACTAAGTCACCTAACAAACCATATTAAAAACACTTAAACCCCCTTTAAGGTTCCAACACTTAACCATTTTCAAGTTACTAAGTCACTTAACAACTCACATTCAAAACACAAAAATCACCTTGAAAATCTCTATACTTAACAATTTCTACTGACTAAGTAACTTACCAACTCACATTCAAAACACAAAAATCACCTTGAAAATCCCTATACCTAACCATTTTGAAGTGACTAAGTCACCTAACAAACCATATTCAAAACACTAAAATCCCTTTTAAGGTTCCAACACTTAACCATTTTCAAGTGACTAAGTCACCTAACAAACCATATACTTAACCATTTTCACACAACTAAGTCACCTCTTCAACAAACAAACAACAACAATGCTAGTGAATCGCACAAGGCCACACATGACTTCACTAGACTTCAATATGAACAATAAAAAGAAGATAACAACAATGCTAGTGAATTGAACAAGGCCACACACGGCTTCACTAGACTTCAATATTAAAAAAACAACACTTTATTATAACAAATTAGAGAGAAGTCAACTTACTTTTGCTTGGCCTAAATTAAAGTCAAAGCGACAAGCTATCACCGGAAAAATAGCAAAGCAATCCTTTTCCTGAATTCATATTCTGTCAAACGGTAACATCAAATTTCAAGCTACACACTAGGCATGTAGAATTAAAAAATCTTGATCATTACGCAAAATAACAAATGTCTTGTCATCCTTATTTACTCGTATTTTTAGTGACAACATTGAGATTTTAGAGACAACATTGAGATTTTATAGTTGGAATGTGATCGAAAAATAAGGTAGTTCCGACTACTTTTCATTTCAATTTTATAGTCGCTTTAGTATCCTATTTCAAGTTTAACAAGATGCAACTATTTTATTTCCAGTTGTCTGGCCCCAAAAATATTCCTAGTCATGTCAAAACCATAAATAAAGACACAACATAAGTTAGAATTCTCAATAATGCTGCTTTGGTCAAAGTGACTCTTCCTCACTTCAAGAGATGCTTGTATTTTTAATATCCTTCTAATCTTCTTTCAAAATTCATGTCACCTACTGTTAAAACTCTCTCCTTATGTTTTTCTCCCAATGAGTACACTTCACGGAGAGTCCAAGGACCTTACCTTATCCATGGCGCTAATATTATATATTTCTCCAACTGAACTTCAGTATTTTTCATGATAACACATAATTCAAACATAGTTTTCAACTGAACCGGGGTTCTTGGTTTTAGTCACTTGGAACCTTAAAAGGGATTTTAGTGTTTTAAATTAGTACCTAAAGGAAGTTTTTGAAACTTACCGGATCTAGGGGCGGCGGAGAACGGCGACGGAGAACGGCGGCACACGGTAGACCGGTTTGATTTGGAGAATTTTTTGTTGAAATCGCTATTTGGAACTGAGGGAGGGTTGTTTCTGATTTGGGGATTTAATATATTTAAGTGGGTTGGGTCGGGTTGGGCTTTAATTAATCAAATTTTTTTAATATTTTATGAAAACCGACCACTTGTGGTCAGTTTTTCAAAATTTCCAAAAAAGCTACCTCAAGTGGTCGGTTTTTTGAAAATTTTGAAAAACCAACTACATGTGGTCGGTTTTCATAAAATATTAAAAAAAATTCTAATTAGTTAAAATATAACTTTTTTTTATAAATTAGTTAGAAAAAATATTAATCAATTAATTCATTAATTAAGTAAATTAAAATTTTACAAAAATGATCACAAAGAAAATTAAATATTTATGTCATGCCTACTTCAATCATGATTTTACTATATTATCCCTAATTAATTAATATGAATCAGTTACGTATTAAAAAATTAAAAATATTGAAATAGACATTTAAAAAATATTAATCACTTAATTAAGTTAATTAAAATTTTACAAAATAAATTCTTTTTTGATGTTTTCCATTAACTTGAAATTTATATGGGATCACTTTAAAAAAAAAAATCACAACTCTTTATTAAGATAATTTTAGTATGTCCCTTATAGTTAGTACAATAAAAAAATATTATAAATCATAATAATTAAAAACTAAAATTATTTAAAAAATATAATTGACTATCAATGACACATAAGTTTGAATAACTTATAAAAATATTGTTATACAAATTTCATCAATCTAAATATAATAATATATGTCTAACTTATAATTTATCAACCAAATGAGCAAAGGTTTTGATTCAATGATAAAATTACATGACGTAGAATTTTTAAGGATTAATATTGGGTCGTGCGTAGCACGACGTAAGACCACAAGTATGTATATGTATATATATATACACACACACACATATATATAGATATATACATATTTATTTATTTAAATATATATATATATATATATATATATATATATACCTCGCTCGTAAAACAACGTGTTAATAAAAAAATTATTGATTATTTCTGTTACGTTAATTTGCATCTGTCTATATTATATTAACACAAAATAGTATATCTATTTCATCACTACACGAGATTGATATAAATATATATAAATATATTGAATTGGCTATTAACATTCAAAGACGTACTACAAACATCACATACCCGATTTTTCTACCCCAAAATAATATACAACGTATTTCACAGAAACTCTGTTGAATTATCGGTTGGTTTATCTTATGTCATTAATATACCTTCACTATATATATATATATATATATATTACCGACAATATCAATACGTACAATATACATCACATACTTACACGAGTATCTTATCCAATAATATAATGCGACGTATTTCATATACGTACTATATACATCACATACCCGATTTTACCTCCCATTGTATTTCACATATACTCAAATAAATTATCGGTTGATTTATCTTATGTCATTAATATACCGTCGCTATATTATATCTATATATTATATATACACATGTACATACACACACATCTACACACTATCGATTATATCAAGTTCAAAATACGTACTATATACATCACATGTATACAAGTATATTATCCAATAATAAAATGCGATGTGTTTCTTATATATACTTAGATTAGTGATCGATTAATTATATTTGATTAGCTTAATATATCAGGTTTTGATTATATATATAATTAGGTGTTACTAAAAATTATTTATTTATTAATTTTTAGTTTTTAATTTTTAATTATTTAATTATTTAATTTTTAATTATATAATTTTTAATTTTTTTATTTCAAAAACCAACCACTAGTGGAATGTTTTTACAAGTATTTTTTTAAAAAAAACTAACCACTTGTGGTCAGTTTATTTAAAAATAAATTAAAAAAGAATTTTAGAAACCTACCACAAGTGGTCGATTTTTTTAAATATTTTTAATTAATTTTTTTAAAGTGGTCGGTTTTATTATTTTTTTTAATTTTTATTTGTTAAATAAATAATTATTATTATTAAAATTATTGTAATAATTAATTTTATACTTTAAAATAAAAAGCTTCCACTTGTGGTCGCTTTTTTTAATATAAAAAAAAATAAAAAAAATTAAAATCCGACCACAAGTGGTCGGTTTTTTCCGACCACAGCTTGTGGAAGGTTTCTGTGGTCGATTTTATCCTTTTTTTTAGTAGTGGTGTGACAAAAAAAACATATATTTCATTAGAGTCGTCAATATGGGTCAAACCCGTTAGACTAGCCCATCCCGATCTATAATTTGATGGAGTTAGGGCTTCAGTTTTTGCAGCCCATTTAAGAACAGAGCTTTTTAGCCCAACCCGATAAGCCTGTAGCCCGTGAGGCTTGAGCAATGTGGGTTGGGTTAGCCCGTGGAACGACTCGTAAGTCAAATACATGCAACTATTTAGATTGCTTATTAGTACTTTTATTTGTTCGAAGGATATCATCATGTCAAAAGTTATTTAACTTCGCTATTACGAGTATTTTTGGGGGTGTTGGAGACTTGATTAACGCGTATTAACACTATTTAATATTTTCTGGTAATATTTATGTTTATTAACATTCTAAAATTAAATTATAAAATATTATTTTTTTAAAAGTGGATTGGCCCGTGAGGCCCGCAGCCCACAGAGTAATGGTATGGGTTTGGTGTTTTTTGGCCCATCATTTTGATGGGCCAGTCTAGCCTAACCCGTCAAACTCAAAGCCCGTATAGACTAGTCCGGATGGACTAGGCCGACCTGTATTGACGGCTCTATATTTCATAGTTGTATTGTCACTTGTGAGGTGGCAAGACATATATGTGATACGATATGTTCGCAAGGTTGGATGAAAAATTATTAGAAAAGTCAACTTACTGTGGTCTGATGTTGACTATTAAGTAAGTCTTCCTAATCTTGTTTTAAAAATTGTACGGTGTTCCATTTAGATCTTAATTGGTTAAAGTGTTTCTTGAAATTGAGTCTTTTAAAAAAAAATATTAAAGTTTTGTGAAGTGTAAATGGTTTCACTTTAAATGCTCTTCGAACCAATTTTTAATATCAAAATCTTCGTTTCTGTTAAGAAATATGGTGCGGATGTCTCCACCTTTTGTCAACAAAATCTGCCCACTTTTACTTTCAACAATAGCAGCATAAGTTTGTTCAATAATGACTGTACAAGTTTGCCTATAAAAGGCATGGATGTCTTTCATATTTGATGCAGAAAAGAAAAATATACAGAGTACAAAAATCATACATTTCTTGCAATTTATTTCTTCCGCTACTTTATTTCATAACACGTTATCAGCACGAAATTCTAATCATTTCAAAACTTGAAGGCTAAGGTATTATTTTTCTCTTTATTTCAATATGTCTAATCTTACGAAACTTGAATTTAATG
>NW_025865256.1:0-1814 GCF_002878395.1 Capsicum annuum
TTTTTTGTCACAGGAGGTACCAATAGAATATGTGCCAGATCCCCTCTCAGCCTTCTGAGTTTTCCACGCCCGTTTAGTGAGCGAGATCTAATATAAATCTCTACAGTAGCCTCCCAGTGTAGTCTTATAAAAGCTCCTCCAGAGATAGTATCTGTCATGGCTATAAAACTAATGGTTAGGTCTCCGTAGAATATCTCCAAAAGTCTAGTCCCTGACATCCGATGGATGGGCACCATACTCAACTTCTTCTTGAACCTGAACCATGCCTCGTACATAGATTCTGACTGTAGCTGCCTAAAATTATGATCTCATCCTTAAGATGCAATATCCTAGATGGAGGAAAGAAATGGTCCAAAAATGGCCTATGCAACTCGTTTTATGTAGTGATAGATCCTCTTGGCAATTCCCCTAACCATAAAGATACTTCTCCTATAAGTGAGAAGGGGAATAACCTCAATTTAAGTGCTTACTGATTTACTCCTGGATTTATATACGAACTACAGATCCCAATAAAATTTTCAAGGTGCACATTTACATCATCTATAAGCAAACCCGTAGATACACCCTTAAGATTTAGGAGCTGGATCATTGTGCTCATTATGTCAAACTTAATGCCTGGGGGTAAAAATAAAGGAATAATGGATTCAGTCTCTGCCAGCTCAATGTATCCAAGATCTTCTTCATCATCCTCGTACGGCTGCACATACTGACATGCTGAGATCACTTTAGGATGGCCACCTCTGACTTTGTTCGGATTTCCACCGAGTGTTGGTCGGCAGTCTGCTGCCTATCTCTGCTCAGCTAACTCTGCCTCCCGAGCTATTCGTTGAGCTTCTTTTGATGCTCTCTTCTCATTAGCGACTTGTGCTAAAATTACTTCATCTTCTGATCAACTATATCCTATACTCCTTCAAGAGAAAGGGGAGGCACATCATCACGAACCCCTTCATGTATATCATCTATTTTCAGTTCTATCATCCTTCTAGGTGTTTGTAGGATCCTCTATAGATTCAGATTCAATGGGAGTAAAGGATTTCCTCTACTCCGTGTGCTAGGCATACACCGATATATACCTAACTAAGAATAAGAAAAAAAGAAAATCAAAAATTACAACAACTATAATTCACAAATCAACACCGCATTCTCCGGCAACAGCGCCAAAATTTGATAACGCCCATGCTATACCTTCACTCTGAAGGTTATGTGATCGCTATCAAATATTGTAACCCAACAAAGATTGGGGTCGAATCCCAAGGGAATACGTGGAATCGTGGCTCTTATCTGTTGTAATCAATGGGCAGAACTAAAAAAGTAAATGGGGGGTTTGAGTAGCAATATCAAATAAGTGGTGAATATCAAATTTGGTTGTAATCAGTCGTAAGTGAATGCTAGGATTGTGTTCCCTCTGTATTCTCAATTCTGTAGGCTTATCGTGCTTTGCTTAACCAACCTGATACCTTGCATGTAGAATCTAATAAGTTATGTAGCATCAACAGTCTTTTGGACGAACTGACAGATTTCACCCTTTACCTTTTGAGTCTCAGGATGACGCCTTACTAACCCTTATCTTGATCCCAGTTAACTATTACCATTTGAGTCTCAAGTTATTAGATGAAAGCTAACCATTTTACTTAGATAATACCTAGTAACGTGGATCGATGGCTAACCATCAAATTATTATTGTTATTATCTTTTGCTAGTCACTATTCCTCTTTTGGAGTAAATAGCAATAATCTAGGTGGGATCCTAATATTTGTAACCCCTAATATAACTATTAAAGTAAATATAATACAATGCATGAATGGGTATCGGTT
>NW_025865257.1:0-1928 GCF_002878395.1 Capsicum annuum
GAAATGAAAGATTAAGAATGTTATTACCTGACAACCAAAACTATGGCTTTTGTGTTCTTATCTCAATTCTCAGCAACAACAAACCGTACAACTTCCGATGAACTCAGTATGAGTGCGGCAAGTGCAGCAGGGCCTGATGGATATTCTGGTATGTTTTGTCATAGTTGCTAGGATATTATTCAAAACGATATTAAGAACTATGTTCAAGATTACTTTAGGGGGAAGAACTTGTCTAAGTTTTATTTATATACTTGCCTGATTCTTATTCCGAAAATAGATTCTCCATCTAATTTTTCTGAATTTAGACCTATTAGTTTGAGTAATTTCACTTATAAAATTATTTCCAAAATTCTTGCTAATAGGCTTAATCCCCTGTTGGGTAGAATAATCTTTGATAATCAAAGTGGTTTTGTTAAAGGTAGATTAATTACTGATAATATTTTACTTACTCAAGAGATTGCTCAGAGTATTAAGCAATACAATAAAGGCGGCAATCTAATAATGAAGCTTGATATGGCCAAGGCATATGATAAAATGTCATGGAAATTTTTAATGTGTTATGAAGAGGTTCGGTTTTTCTGGTATTTGGGTGGATATGATTTGGAGGATTATTGCCAATGCAGGTATTCCATTCTCATTAATGGAACAAGGGTGGGGTTTCTTAGCTCCTCCCATGGCCTTAAAAAGGGTGATCCCCTCTCTCCTTCTCTCTTCATTGTTGGCTTTGAGTTTTTATCTACAATGTTGAAAAATCTAAACTCCGATGAGAATTTTACTCCTTTCAGCATGAATCACAATGGCCGTATCATTAATCATCTAGCTTACGCTGATGATATAGTGATTTTTAGCGGGGGTAACAACAAGACAATCAAACTCATTAAGCATCAAATCAGGAGATACAAAAAAGCCTCTGGTTAAAAAGTGAATAATGACGCGCTTTTTCGTAACTGCTCCAAATACTTCTCCTCATAGGATTAACAGAATGAGAAGAATGACTGGTGGATAAAAAATTTCCTTTCAATTATTTGGGTTGTCCAATATATAGTGCAAACAAAAATCTCAGGTATTTTGATAGTATACTAGCAAAAATTGTTAATAGGCTAAATGGATGGCAAAGTAGCAAGCTTTCTGATGGTGGAAAAATTACACTTATTAAGCATGTCCTGCAATCCATACCTATTTATATTCTCTCTGCCCTCAACCCGCCTAAGGGTACCATCTGCCTTATCGAGATGTATTTTACTAATTTTCTTTGGGGAACTAGTGATGGTAGAATTAAGTATCATTAGAGTAAGTGGTAAAATCTATGTTTCTAGAAAGATGAAGGGGGCATTGGAATAAGAAGGATGCATGATATCTCCAATTCATTGATACTTAAAAGATGGAGGAGGTTCAAGACCCTACCATCTCTTTGGGCTGATTTTGAATGAAGAAATATTTCAAGAGATCACATCCAGTGAGCAAAGTTCCTAGGTCAGCTGACTCACACAATTGGAAAAGCCTGATGAAGATCAAAGCGCAAGCAGAACCTCACATTATATGGAAAGTTCAAGAAGGAAATTCCAGTTTTTGGTGGGACAACTGAACAGGTTTAGGCGCCTTCGCCAACCTGTGCCAGGGCCCAGGTAAGTCTCCTAGAATTCTTATCAACTCTTTTATTCAGAATGGTACCTGGAACTTTGAAAAGTTAAGTATGGTTATTCCTAATTACATTGTGAACCTGATTTCTAATGTTGTAATTGTTAATTACAATTAACTTGACTACCCCATAGGGAATCCCTCTGAGAATGGTATATTCACTAATAATTCTGCCTGGCAGATTGTTAGGAAACAAAGACCCAAAAATGATTTCCTGAATAATCTTTGGCATAATAGAGTTCCTTTTAAAATCTCTTTTCTGGCGTGGAGGATGATTAAAAGGTAATCTC
>NW_025865258.1:0-1329 GCF_002878395.1 Capsicum annuum
AAGTTGAGCGTAGTTTTATAATATCTCACAACTCCAATTCAACATCAATTGAACATGAAAGGAGGAGGTACACAAAAGCAGAAGCTAAACTACTCAGTTGTTTGTCATTGATAATATGGTTTTGGGCTATAACAGTGTCTACAAGTTTGTCATTGATAATATGGCTTTTGGGTATAACAGTGTCTACAACAGTTGGATCTGCATAATTGATGAACCCAGAACCTCTGGGTCTACCTGTATGCCTATTTTTCATAATAACCAAGTCTATTATCTCTCCATACCTCTCAAAGTACTTAACAAATTGTTCTACCAAAATCCAATTTTCATTAACACTCTCATCAGTAAATCAAAAACCCACTACAAAAAAAAAATACTAATAATACTTTAAAACAATGAAGAAGAAGAGCAAAGTAACAACTTTGTTTAAACGAAATGAAAGATTAAGAATGTTGTTACCTGACGACCGAAACTTTGTCTTTTGTGTTCTTATCTCAATTCTCAGCAACAACAAACAGTACAACTTCTGATGAACTCAGTATGAGTGCGACAAGTGCTGCAGGGCCTGATGGATATTCTGGTATGTTTTTTCATAGTTGCTGGGATATTATTCAAAACGATATTAAGAACTATGGTCAGGATTTCTTTAAGGGGGAAGAACTTGTCTAAGTTTTATTCACATACTTGCCTGATTCTTATTCCTAAAATTGATTCACCATCTAATTTTTCTGAACTTAAACCTATTAGTTTGAGTAATTTCACTTGTAAAATTATTTCCAAAATTCTTGTTAATAGGCTTAATCCCCTGTTGGGTAGGATAATCTCTGATAATCAAAGTGGTTTTGTTAAAGGTAGATTAATTACTGATAATATTTTACTTACTCAAGAGATTGCTCAGAGTATTAAGCAATACAATAAAGGCGGCATTCTAATAATGAAGCTTGATATGGCCAAGGCATATGATAAAATGTCATGGAATTTTTTAATGAGTGTTATGAAGAGGTTCGGTTTTTCTGGTATTTGGGTGGATATGATTTGGAGGATTATTGCCAATGCAGGTATTCCATTCTCATTAATGGAACTAGGGTGGGGTTTTTTAGCTCCTCCCATGGCCTTAAACAAGGTGATCCCCTCTTTTCTTCTCTCTTCATTATTGGCTCTGAGCTTTTATCTACAATGTTGAACAATCTCAACTCTGATGAGAATTTTACTCCTTTCAGCATGAATCACAATGGCCGTATCATTAATCATCTAGCTTACGCTGATGATATAGTGATTTTTAGCGGGGGTAACAACAAGACGATCAAACTCATTAAGCATCAAATCAGGAGG
>NW_025865259.1:0-1638 GCF_002878395.1 Capsicum annuum
ATGACCTTATATTAGTAAACATCCTTATAACCTTAACGGCCACCGTTTAAGGTTATAAGGATGTTTACTAATATAAGGTCATAAGGTTAAACGGTGGTCATTAAGGTTATAAGGTTGTTTACTAATATAAGGTTGTTTACTTAACGCTAGTTATAAGGTGAAACGGTGGTCGTTAAGGTTATAAGGTTGTTTAATAATATAAGGTTATAAGGTTGTTTAATAATATAAGGTTATAAGGTTAAACGGGGGCCGTTAATGTTATAAGTTTGTTTACTAATATAAGGTTGTTTACTTAACGGTGGCGCTTAAGTTTTACGTATAGATTAAGCTTTAAACGGTGACAATATATATTAGCAGGTTGGTCTCACAAATAAAACTATAACCTTTATGCAACAGGAAGAGAATACACATGGTCTCAACAAATCTTCAAATGTAAGATCTATCACTTTCCACTCCAAAAACAAAGTGGAAAATAAAATAGTGCTAACCTGGGGTCTTCTACTCGTCTAAAAGCACGTTCAACTTCAGAGTCACCAGTGTGATTGCGAAACCAATCCTGAAAATAATGATAAATTTTATGTCTAAAGAATTAAAGAAATCCAAACAACAAAATTTCTTATAAGACAAAAGAGTTTACCCTCAGGCGACCCACAAAAATCTGAATGACAGAAGTACCAGCTTGAGCAGCAGCAGCTGCTTGACAAAAGCTAAGAAGTCGAGACAAAAGTTTCTAATAGACGTAGGTTGAAAATAAAATTCCAAGAATTCACCTGCAAGATATATTGCATATGGACTTTGAATCGAATTGGAAGTGCCAAGGTTTTGATCGCTTTTACTGCTGTTCTTAGTTTTGGATCTAGTGGCACCTGCAAATGAAAAAGTGTTAGTGCCTGTTGACCCCGTTAGAGAAAAAAGCTGCTAAGGAACCTCTGGTGCGACTTGTAGGGGCTTGAATTGCACTTTCATCAATTGCTGAATCAGTTAACTCACTGGAAGCATGAGAATTTGATTCCGACTCAGCACATGTTGGTTCTGAAGGGGAACATTCTGTTTCCGCTTCCGTTGATGGATCAGTGACTTCAGAATCTATTATATGATCATGAAAATAAAGTTACAGAACATTCAAGAGCACCAAATAATGCATTGTTGCCCGCCCCTTCCCATCATAGATCATCAGAAAAGCAGCAGATACAACAATCTGCGCCATGTTTGCACATTGACTTTGTATGTTTTCTCAATCCATTTTTTTTCTAGCCTCTTTATATATTTCCAGCTCTCTCGCCGAATGACTTGAGAGCCTTCTCATCAGTATCTACATCTTAAGTGTACCAAATTCTGAAAACCCCCATCATATGGATTTTTAAAAAGAATAGTAGTGAAGGATCAACTATCGATATAAGGTACTATGACATGATGTCTTGTAACAGCTACTACCTCTTCTACATTGTTTTTAAATTCTTTCGTGGGAATTAAAACATAAATGAACCATATAACTCATAGAGACAAGCATGAAGCTCTGATGCTCTCCGTCATAAAAGTTTCAAAATGAGAACCTTGTAAATAAAACATGAAATAGTAATAGCTGAATGAACAGTCAATTGACTAGGAGAAAATTACCTTCTGTAATTTCAGATTCAT
>NW_025865260.1:0-3134 GCF_002878395.1 Capsicum annuum
ATAAAGTAAAATTCCATTCTTCAGGAGGGTCCTGATCATAAAGTAAAATCCTCTTTTTCAGGAGGGTCCTGAACATAAAGTAAAATTCTATTTTTCAAGAGGTTCCCGAACAGAAAGTAAATTCCTCAATTTTAGGAGGGTCATGTATAGAAATTAAAATTTTGTTTTTCAAGAGGGTCCTGAACTGCAAATAGAATCCCATTTTTCAGGAGGACCCTGAACAAAAGTAAATTCCCAATTTTCAGGAGGGTCATAAATAGCAAGTAAAATTCAATTTTTCAGGAGGATCTTGAAAAGAAAGTAAAATCCCATTTTTCAGGAGGGTCATGAACAACAAGTAAAATCCCATTTTCAGGAAGGTCCTGAACAAAAGTAAAATCCCATTTTACAGGAGGGTCCTGAACAAAAGTAAAATCCCATTTTTTCAGGAGGGTCCTGAACATAAAGTAAAATCCTATTTTTCAGAAGGGACCTGAGCAGCAAGTAAAATCCCATTTTTTAGGAGGGTCCTGAACAGCAAGTAAAATTCCCATTTTTTAGGAGGGTCCTGAACAGAAAGTAAAATTCTATTTTTCAGGAGGGTCCAGAACAGAAAGTGAAATCCTAGTTTTCAGGAGGGTCCTGAACATAAATTAAAATCCTATTTTTCAGGAGGATCTTTAACAGAAAGTAAAATCTTATTTTTAAGAAGAGTCCTAAACAGCAAGTAAAATCCCATTTTTCAGAAGGGGCCTGAACAACAAGTAGAATCCCATTTTTCTGCAGGTTCCTAAACAGCAAGTAGAATCCTATTTTTCAAGAGGGTCCTAAACATAAAGTAAAATCATATTTTTTAGTACGGTCCTGACCAGAAAGTAAATTCCTATTTTTCAGGAGGGTCCTAAACAGAAAGTAAAATCTCATTTTTCAGTAGGGTCCTGAATAGCTAATAAATTTCCCATTTTTCAGGAGGGTCATTAACAGAAAGTAAAATCCCATTTTTCAGGAGGGTCCTGAACAGAAAGTAAAATCCTATTCTTCAGGAGGGTCCAGAACATAAAGTAAAATCCTATTCTTCAGGAGGGTCCTGATCATAAAGTAAAATCCTATTTTTCAGGAGGGTCCTGAACATAAAGTCAAATTCCATTCTTCAGGAGGGTCTAGATCATAAAGTAAAATCCTATTTTTCAAGAGGGTCCAGAACATAAAGTAAAATCCCATTTTTCAAGAGGGTCCTGAACAGAAAGTAAATTCTTAATTTTTAGGAGGCTCCTAAAGAGTAAGTAAAATTTCATTTTTCAGGAAGTTCCTGAACAACAAGTAGAATTCAATTTTTAAGGAGGATCCTGAACAAAAAATAAATTCTCAATTTTCAGGAGGGTCCTAAATAGCAAGTAAAATTCCATTTTTCAGGAGGGTCCTGAACAACAAATAGAATCCCATTTTTTAGAAGGGTCCTGAAAAGAAAGTAAAATCCCATTTTACAGGAGGGTCCTGAACATAAAGTAAAATCCTATTTTTCAGAAGGGACCTGAACAGCAAGTAAAATCCCATTTTTTAAGAGGGTCCTGAACAGCAAGTAAAATTCCCATTTTTTAGGAGGGTCCTGAACAGAAAGTAAAAATCTATTTTTCAGGAGGGTCCAGAACAGAAAGTAAAATCCTAGTTTTCAGGAGGGTCCTAAACCGCAAGTAGAATCCCATTTTTCAGGAGGGTCCTGAATAGCAAGTAGAATCCCATTTTTCATTAGGGTCCTGAACTGCAAGTAGATTCCCATTTTTCAGGAGGGTCCAGATCATAAAGTAAAATACCATTTTTCAGGAGGGTCCTGCACATAAAGTAAAATCACATTTTTAGGAGGGTCCTGAACAGAAAGTAAATTCCTATTTTTTAGGAGGGTCCTGAACAGAAAGTAAAATCTCATTTTTCAAGAGGGTCCTGAATAGCAAGTAAATTTCCCAATTATCAGGAGGGTCCTTAACTAAAAGTAAAATCCCATTTTTTAGGAAGGTCCTCAAGAGAAAGTAAAATCCCATTTTTCAGGAGCGTCCTGAACATAGAGTAAAATTCAATTCTTTAGGAGGGTCTTGATCATAATGTAAAATCCTATTTTTCCGGAGGGTCATGAACATAAAGTAAAATCCCATTTTTCAAGAGAGTCTTGAACAGAAAGTAAATAC
Source organism: Capsicum annuum (assembly GCF_002878395.1). Lineage (NCBI taxonomy): Eukaryota > Viridiplantae > Streptophyta > Magnoliopsida > Solanales > Solanaceae > Capsicum > Capsicum annuum. Next base: position 2,160 of record NW_025865260.1, read on the forward strand.
CCAATTTTTAGGAGGGTCCTGAACAGAAAGTAAAATTTCAATTTTCAGGAGGGTCCTGAACAGCAAGTAGAATCCCATTTTTCAGGAAGATCTTGAACAGAAAATAAATTCCCAATTTTCAGGAGGGTTCTAAATAGCAAGTAAAATTCCATTTTTCAGGAGGGTCCTGAACAGAAAATAGAATCCCATTTTTCTTGAGGGTCCTGAAAAGAAAGTAAAATCCCATTTTTCAGGAGGGTCCTGAACAACAAGTAAAATCCCATTTTTCAGGAGGGTCCTGCACAGCAAATAGAATCCCATTTTTAGGAGGGTCCTGAACGGAAAGTAAAATCCCATTATTCAAGAGGGTCCTAAACAGCAGGTAAAATTCCTATTTTTCAGGAAGGTCCTGAACAGCAAGTAGAATCCCATTTTTCAGGAGGGTCCTGAGCATAAAGTAAAATCACATTTTTCAGGAGGGTCCTGAATAAAAAGTAAAATCTGATTTTTCAGGAGGGTCCTGCACAGCAAAAAGAATCCCATTTTTCTAGAGGGTCCTGAACGGAAAGTAAAATCCCATTATTCAAAAGGGTCCTAAACAGCAAATAAAATTCTTATTTTTCAGGAGAGTCTTCAACAGAAAGTAAAATCCCATTTTTCAAGAGAGTTCTGAACATAAAGTAAAATCCCATTATTTAGGAGGGTCCTGATCAATAAGTAAAATCCCATTGTTCAGGAGGGTCCTGAACATAAAGTAAAATCCCATTTTTCGGAAGGGTTCTAAACATAAAGTAAAATCCCATTTTTCAAAAAAGTCTTGAACAGCAAGTAAAATCCCATTTTTCAGGAGGGTCTTAAACAGCAAGTAGAATCCCATTTTTCAGGAGGGTCCTGAAGAGAAAGTAAAATCCCATTCTTTAGGAGGGTCCTAATCATAAAGTGAAATCTCATTTTTCAGGACGGTCCTGAATAAAAAGTAAATTCCCAATTTTAAGG
>NW_025865261.1:0-1565 GCF_002878395.1 Capsicum annuum
TCTTCACCCTGTTCTTCAGGCGGGCTCTTGGACTTAAAATTTCTTCATCCTGTTCTTCAGGCGAGCTCCTGGACTTTCTTTTTCTTCACCCTGTTCTTCAGGAAGGCTCCTGGACTTAAAATTTCTTCACCATGTTCTTCAGGCGGGCTACTGGACTTAAAAATTTCTTGACCCTATTCTTCAGGCGGGCTTCTGGACTTGCAATTTCTTCACCCTGTTCTTCAGGCGGGCTCCTGGACTTACAAATTTCTTCACCCTGTTCTTCAGGCGGGTTCCTGGACTTTTTTTTTTCTGATTTTTCAAATATGTTCCCGAACTCAAAATAAAAGGTGACACAAAAAAATAACATCCCATTCTTCAGGAGGGTCTTGGACACAAAGTACAATTCCATTCTTCAAGAGGGTCCTGAGCAAAAAGTAAATTTCCATTCTTCAGGAGGGTCCTGTGCAAAAAAAAAAATTCATTTTTCAGGAGGATCCTGAGCAAAAAGTAAATTCCCATTCTTCAGGCTGTTCAAAAGTAAATTCCTATTCTTCAGGAGGGTCCTATTCAAAAGTAAATTCCCATTCTTCAGGAGGGTCGAGCATAAAATAAATTCTCATACGACACACATGAAATTTTTTGCCCCAGTTTGTACTGAAAAAATTTGTGCATCATCAGATCTTAATGTTTTGAGAAATATAGTAAAAGAATAAATCAAAGCCTGGAATAGCTTTAATAAATTAATCTCTCAAAGAATAAAATTTACCATAATTGAGATCCAGCATCGTATGCTGTAATCATGACTTTTGCATTGACAGAAGTATGAAATTGCATCCTTAATTTGAAAATATTCTATCTCTATTTCAAATAAAACAAAGACAAATTGTGAGTTTTAAAAAATGTGTGGTGGTTGGTTTGTGGTTTTTGGCTATTGAACTGACTGTTCTTGCACTTTCCATACTCAACTCCTTTTCATTCCTTGATTGATATCCATTGACTTGTTATACTTCTGACCTAAAATTTTGACTACTGATACTCTCGACTCAAAATATATTTCTCTTGTATAATATCTCAGGATTTAACTTTCCATACACCTTTTATCTTTCAACAAGTTAAAATTTTTCAAATCACGATCATTTTGAATACTTTATTATACTTTGATGTGTTGTCCTTGTGCATTGACCCTTTGTCTTGCTCTGTACCATTGAAGAAATTGATAGCAAGTTTGGAGTCCTTTCTCACTTCAACTGACGTGAATTTGACTCAAAAACACACAAAAGACAACAGAAATTTTCGTTTGATGACAAGAACACGAAAAATCAAAAATCAAAATAAAATTAAAAAAAAAGACAATAATCATCTCTTTTTAAAATAAAAAGAAAATCTTATCTGGACGTGGAAACCGATTATGGTGATTATGACATGCATTTTGAATCAAGCAACCAGATCTATCCACACCAATCATTACAATTTTTGTCCATTTATTGAGTTTGAAATTTAGTCAATCTTGAACTTGTCCTTTCTGGATAACAACTCTCCTTCGGCTAATGGCACCTCAATGGGTTTTTTCCAACAAGCCTAAC
>NW_025865262.1:0-1621 GCF_002878395.1 Capsicum annuum
ATTTTAATTTTGGAGTGAAAAATTGAGTGTGTATAATCAAACAGGTTACTGGAAAAATCAAAATAAAAGGAAATCACTTCATAAGCCTCATTCAAAAGCAGTGCAACCATAAAAGTTGCTAGGTTGCTGAGCCATTGGGTTCGTGGTTAGGTTGTCGAGCCATTGGCCTACACTTAAAACAAAGAAAAAGAAAAACTACTTGTAGCAGTTATAAAACACTTCCTTTTTGTGAGATTCTTGATTTCCTGATATACTTGGCTCATTATGTTCTTTCAGCTGAGAATCTGGGCTTGGGGTGACATGCATGGAGGTAGTTTCAGTTCTTGCATTATTTGGAATTATCAGGAATCAAAACTGTTCCATTTGTGTCACTTGACTGATAAGCCAATTTATCCATCTCCAAAAAGTCATCCATGAGATCCAGGTGACTAAAAATGTCAAAGTTCTTCTCCTTCTTGACATGGGAGAGTTCAGACATTAATGCTATCGTCCAAGAGCTAGAGCAACTAACATTATCGTCATTTCCATCCTCGGACATGGAAGCCAATCTTGTAAGGTGATTTGTTTCATGCATAAAGGAACCCTCAGAATGCTGTTGTCGAATGGTGGACTTTTGTCGGCTCTTTTGTTCAGCATTTGCTTGCAGCTGTGCTTCCAAATTTTGAAGCTTGCTGGCCGTCTTTGCACAAATACTCCTGGATGTCTGTAATTCACTGTTCCGGTGTGCCAAAGCTTCTTTCAACATCTTTGTTTCCTCTTCCATTGCCAAAAGGCGTTCTGTAAGTTGCTCATTCTCTTTATGGAACTTCTGCACACTATCCAATGAAAAATCTGGCAAACTGGGCCTTCCTCCTTGGGATTTATTTACACGGCTGTCCCCATAATCTCTACCCAAAATCTCAACCTCAAGCTTCATCTGGGCCAATGCTGAAGGCAAAGGCTGTAGGCCCAGGCAACTTCTTCCGCACAAGTCCACGTAATCTCCGACACTCTGCTTTCAATTTTCCAGCTTTCTTCACTCCCTCCAGGTGTTGCTTGTTTGCAACTTCTGCAGACCGTACGCTCATATTTTTCTCCTCAATACGAATTTATAGTTCCTTTGAGTTAATTTGGAGTTCATATTTCAGAGAATTTATTTCCCTTTCACATGACTCGATATTTCTCTTCAACATCTCAATTTCTGCTTCAGCTTGGGCTTTTTCTTCACTAAGCTGTATCACCATGCTAGAACGCTCCTGCAAAGACCTTGAGAGTGCAGAATTTTCTACTGCAGACCTGAGTAATTATTGGTCCAGGTTAGCTAATTTTGCTTCAAACTCATGCTTCATTTTGTCAAACTGCTTGGTTTAATTCTGAATCACATCATGCAGCTTCTGTTCATGTTCTTCTTTCAAATTTCATATCTGCCGCATGCACTCCTTCAGTGCACCATCCAAATGTAATTTCAGTGCACCATCCAGATGTGATGCCCTGTCTTCAGTAGTAAGCTTCAAAAGAGTAACGGATTCCAGGTGATTTTTCAGTTTCGCGGCTTCTGACTCAGCCTTCTCCCAACCTGTACAGAGAGATGTGAATAAAGAATTCAGTACCAAGTTGCAAAACACTTGTTGCAAGAAAAACA
>NW_025865263.1:0-1147 GCF_002878395.1 Capsicum annuum
AAAAGAACAGAGATTGATACGAAAAAAAAGAAAAAAAAAAGAAAAAAGAGAGAGGGAAAGAAAAAAAATAATAAATAATAATAATAATAATAAATGTAGATAAAAATTGGGATGATGTTAAAATGACCTCACTACCCTCAAAAGCTGGTAGAAATGAACATGAATTTAGGACAATTTTACCAATGTGATTCCCATGCTTGTTGTGTGCCCTAATCCTAACGGATGTCGTCTTTGATGAGCATGTTCTTTCAGATAATAGTGGTAGGTTTGCAGCACTCTGGCTAGTCACCCATACTTCACTAGATCCAAAGCAAAGCTCTCCATGGCTAGCAGGGAGATTGAAAATTCGCTCATTGACCCGGATCAGGATCACATGGAAGAAAGTTTAGAACACAATGAGGAGGTAGTAAGGCTCAGGCAACAATTGATAGATTTGCACCGGGCATGGGCCAGTGGAATGCCTTCTCCTCCGCTCCCTGAAGGTCTTGGGAATATCTTTAATTGCCCACCGCTCTCTCAGGCGCAATTCTTTGCTCCTCCTGAGTCACTTGAGCACATTCCAGGATTCACTCCGCGATATTATTATCCTGGCAGTTCTAGTGTGCACTTGGCAGCTCCCCAATCAAGACCCGTTGCTCAGTCAGTGCCACCGATCACATTGGTATTCGTGGCTCCGCCACCATATGAAAATCCCATATATGTTGTGCGTCCCACAATGGGGCTTCCTAGGTCTGCCAGTGAGCCAGTATTGAAGGTTCCAGATAGTCAGTATTGTGCCCCGAAGCCTACATTGAGAATGAATGAACCGTATGGTTACACTCAGCCGCCTGCATTTCCATTTGATACAGAGAAACCTGTCGCAACAGAGGAACAAGAAATCGTAGCCCGAAAGTTGAAAAGTTTAGAACAAGCTATGAGGAATTTGCAGGGAATCGGAGATTATAGTAGTGTTTTCTATAAAGATCTTTGCATGTTCCCATACATCAACCTTCCCCTCGGTTTTAAAATGCCTAAGTTCGAGAAGTATGCAGGACACGGTGATCCCGTGGCACACTTGAGACGTTATTGCAACCACTTGAGGGCTGCAGGAGGAAGTGAAGAGCTGCTCATGGCCTTCTTTGGCGAGAGTCTTTCTGATCTGGCTTCA
>NW_025865264.1:0-1028 GCF_002878395.1 Capsicum annuum
GGATTTTACTTTCTGTGCAGGACCCTCCTTGAAAATGGGATTTTACTTTATGTTCAGGACCCTACTAAAAAATGGGATTTTACTTTCTGTTCAGAACGCTCCTGAAAAATGGGATTTTAGTTTATGTTCAGGACCTTCCTAAAAAATGGTATTTTACCTTATGTTCAGGAAACTCCTGAAAAATGGAATTTTACTTTATGATCAGGACCCTCCTAAAAAATGGGATTTGACTTTCTATTTATGACTCTCCCGAAAAATGGGATTTTACTTTCTGTTCAGGATCCTTCTGGAAAATGGGATTTTAGTTTCTGTTCAGGATCCTCCTGAAAAATGGGCTTTTACTTTATGTTCAGGAACCTCCTGAAAAATAGGATTTTACTTTATGTTCAGGACCCTCCTAAAAAATGGGATTTTAGTTTCTGTTTAGAACCCTCTTGGAAAATGGGATTTTAGTTTTTGTTCAGGAACCTCTTTAAAAATGGGAATTTACTTTCTGTTCAGGACCCTCTTAAAAAATGGGATTTTACTTTATGTTCAGGACCTTCCTGAAAAAATTGGATTTTAATTTCTATTCAGGACCCTCCTGAAAAATGGGAGTTTACTTTCTGTTGAGGACACTCCTGGTAAATGGGATTTTAGATTCTGTTCCGGACGCTCCTAAAAAATGGAATTTTACTTTTGTTCAGGACCGTCCTAAAAATGGGATTTTACTTTCTGTTCAGGACCTTCCTGAAAAATGGAATTCTACTTTATGTTCAGGGCCCTCCTGAAAAATGGGATTTTACTTTATGTTCAGGACCCTCTTTTAAATTGGGATTTTACTTTCTGTTCAGAACACTCCTGGAAAATGGGACTTTAATTTATGTTCAGGCCCTCCTGAAAAATGGTATTTTACCTTATGTTCAGGACCCTCCTGAAAAATGGGATTTTACTTTATGTTCAGGACCCTCCTAAAAAATAGGATTTTACTTTCTATTTATAACCCTCCCAAAAAATGGGATTTTACTTTCTGTTCAGGACCCTCCTGG
>NW_025865265.1:0-1278 GCF_002878395.1 Capsicum annuum
AACCATTTTTCAAATAACTAAATCACCAACCAAACCACATTTAAAAGAAAAAATCCCCTATAAAGTCCCTACACTTAACCATTTACAAGTGACCAAGTCACCAACCAAACCATATTCAAAACAAAAAATTTCCTTTGATGTCCCTACACTTAACCATTTTCAAGTAACTAAATCACCAATCAAACCACATTCAAAACACAAAATACCCTTTAAAGTCTCTACGCTTAACTATTTTCAAGTGACTAAGTCACCAACCAAACCACATTTAAAACAAAAATTCCCCTTCAAAGTCCCTACACTTAACCATTTTCAACTAACTAAATCACCAACCAAACCACATTCAAAACTAAAAATCCCCTTTAAAGTCCCTACATTTAACCATTTTAAACTGACTAAGTATCAAAACCAAACCATATTCAAAACAAGAAACCCCTTTTAAGTCCCTACACTTAGCAGTTTTCAAGTGACTAAGTCACCAACCAAACCACATTCAAAAAAAAATATAGTCTTTGAAGTCCCTACACATAACCATTTTCAAGTGACTAAGTCACCAACCAAACCAAAGTCAAAACAAAAAATACCCTTTAAAGTCCCTACACTTGACCAATTTCAAGGGACTAAGTACCAAAACCAAATGACATTCAAAACAAATCCACCTTAAAGTCACTATACTTAACCATTTTCAAGTGACTATGTATCAAAACAAAACCACATTCAAAATAAAAAATTTCCTTTAAAGTTCCAACACTTATCCAATTTCAAGTGATTGTGTGTCAAAACCAAACCACATTCAAAATAAAAAATGCCCTTTAAAGTCCCTACCCTTAACCATATTTCAAGTAACTAAATCACAAACCAAACCACATTTAAAAAACACAATCCCCTTAAAAGTCCCTACACTTAACCATTTTCAAGTGACTAAGTCACCAACCAAACCATATTCAAAACAAAAAATTTCATTTGAAGTCCCTATTCTTAAGAATTTTCAAGTGACTAAGTATCCAAACCAAACCACATTCAAAACAAAAATTTCCTTTAAAGTTTCTACAGTTAACCAATATCAAGCGAGTAAGTATCAAAATCAAACCACATTCAAAATAAAAAATCTCTTTTAAAGATCTTACTGGTAAGCAATTTCAAGTAACTAAATCAACAACCAAACCACATTCCAAAAAAAAAATTTCCAATAAATTCCCTACACTTAACCATTTTCAAGTGACTAAGTACAAAAACAAAACCACAGTCAAAACAGAAAATATTCTTTAAAGTCCCTACACT
>NW_025865266.1:0-1929 GCF_002878395.1 Capsicum annuum
TTATTATTATTATTATTATTATTATTATTTTTAACATCCCTATGATAGGCACCCTTGATCACAATATTTTCATGTACCAATAACTAAACTTTGGGGCATCACTTTCACCATTTTCCTCTTATTTTGCCACACTCTTTACTCAATTTGATTCCACAATTTAAAGCACTTAGGAGCTTTTGGATCAAATTATGATCTTTTCAAAAAAAAATAGATTAGGCTACATGTGGGGTTGCCAAAGAAAATAGCTAAAGTCTCAATGGGTGTTCACTAGGACAATGTACAAAGGTAGGTAAAAAGAAGATAAAAAATCAGGGCTGCCAAAGAAATGCCTAAATCATCTCTTAAACTCACAATCTTTATTTCGCTTCATACACACACTAGGCAAGTTCTAGCATCAGCCGCAACAAAGAATATACAATAACCTTACACACACATTGCACATGGTCAACTTAATTGGGAGCATTATAGATTCTTGACCTAACAGATAAATGAATTAAACCACAAATAATTATCACAGCATGAGTCACAGCTTAGAGCCTAAATGTTTCAATAGTAGTGATTTAGCACAAACTCCTGTTATAATGCCATGTCGTCTATAAGAACAATTTCATGCAAAAATCTGACTAATTATAACTAAATCAAAATGACTATAGAATAAATGCGGGAAAGCAGTACGCAGCACAACACCCCACATTAAGAAGGAACACACTGCCCTCAGTGTAAATAAATAAGCAAAAACCTGGTTAGTCAGACTCCTCCTCTACATTCGGGGTCATACCCCCTGCTTCAGAATCACTATCAGAGTCTTCATCATCAGAGTTGTCCTCCACATCAGAGTTTAGCAGCTGGTGATCATCATCTGTCGGCACATCATCATCTAGAGGTTCTTCAAAATTTACCCCCACTCCACACATGGCCCGAGCATGCTCATTAAGCGGGTAGTCATAGTCCAACTGCCGAAGCTCTACATCAATTGGCACACGACCCCCATTCATCATAGTGAACCTAGTTATGCCATACAGATGGCGAAAAAAACTCTCATCTCGAGCATGTCTCTCAGTAGTGGTAAGGTTGATTCCTTGACCAGTTTTCGGATCTTTGATTTTCGTGAGATCTACCTTCTTCGGGTTATATGGCAGCCTATGGTCTGCTGGCTCCTCCTCAATGTGGTCTTTCCTTAAAATTGCAGTCAACAAGTTGCCGAAACTGAAATGGGACCTTTTGTGCACCCTTTCTTTTCGCATCGACGTTCGTATAACTACACCAATGTTGATGGGAAGATTCATCATTAGAGCATATACCAAGAGGACTCGATCATGCGTGACCTTAGTGTATTGTGTCCCAAGAATCAAGCAGGAATTGACTATTCTTAACCATATGCGAGCTTCTCTATTCAAACAAACATATGGGTAAGTATTGTGACGACCATTATCTTTGTGACGAGTCCACCGGGTCATGGACCTTAATCCACACAACATATGTTTGATGGCTCTATAGGGAGGTCTTTTGTAGAGCTCCTTGAGTGGTGATTGATCCACACTTAGAGTACCCAGGAAAGAGTTGAAGAAATCAGCGTTCAATTGCAAGACTTGCCCCCAAATCTTTACTTCATTTCACTTAGTCCTTGGGGACCAGTTGGCATAAAACTCTCGAGTCAAATCAAGATTACATTCGCCCATGTCTCAGAAGATAAAGTCAAGATTTAGTGCCATAATCTTTGCCAAAATGCGAGGGCAGTTCTTTGCTAAACTTTCCGTCTGCATCAACTCCACATGGACACATTTATTCACTTTATTGTTTCTATACCATTCCTCCCCTTCCTCCTCCAAAACCCACTTGATCCCAAAAGTGCATCGAGGCACTTGAAAAGAGGAGGAATCATCCCAAAAGTGTGAGGTGGATGCTTTCTCCTTTCCCTGTCGTCCTTTT
>NW_025865267.1:0-1791 GCF_002878395.1 Capsicum annuum
AGAGACTGAAATATCCTGGGTATTGGTCCATAGAAAATTTCCTGAGTTTTTTGCTTCTAGACATCAAACAACTAGGAGGTACTAGTCGTATGATGGGTACGATTTTTAGGGTTTTGGTAGTATGGTAACTAGTGTAGTTTTTATTGGTTTCTGTCTAAGGTATGAATGGACTCTTTACTAGTCGCATGTTAAGGTATGAGTCATTTGAGGTTAGGGCATATGATGCCTTTTGTCCAGTCTAGCACGTTATTTCAAGGCTACGGGTTATGGGTACTACTCTTATGTTAAGATACAAGTTGCTCTACGTGTGGTCATATGTTGGTTAGTATGGGTGTCCAAGGTGAGGCCTAAGGTACATGTTCGGGTACCACTCGTACCCTAGGTTACGGTTTGGGGAGGGTGGTTGTACCTTTCTGTGTGGATTTTATACAATTTATGTTGGGGGTAATTTTTACATTTCCCCTCTTAACCTATTATGATCCCATGACTTATATCACTCTTGGGACATCATTTACCCTAATATTCTAATCTTAAACACTTAGAAACTCTCTCAAATTCTGTCAAGGCTTTTGGGGTCAAGGAAGGCTTGGGTTTCTTTAATAGGATCAATTTCATGCTTACAATGGTGATTTCTCTCCGTTATCTTCGTATTCTAAGGAATGTTACTGCTCCCTCAATGTTAGTTCAAACTAAAGGCACATTCTATCACTTATTTTCATGGCATAAATGTTTTATGGTTTTGGGTTTCACATATATGTTGGGGTTTTTGGTTACAATGGTTGGTTATGGTTTTCCCATGTATGCTACTTATGAATTTCATATTGCTATGATGGTTTGAACATTTTGTTGCATGACAATGGTTAATTGGTACTTGGTTTTGGCTTTGAAAATACTATGCCCCCAACATGTTTGATAAAGTACCTATGATAATGTTTTTTGTTGGACTTGCGTTTAACTATTTCATGGTATAACTTGGTAATGGAGCCCTAAATGGTAGAAATGGTTTGGAATGGTCAAAAAGTAAGGTCTTGGTGGTTATGGTTGGTCAAATTAAAAGCCTTGTGGGGTTCAAGGGAATCCCCCAAGCAAGCATAATAATGATAACTTGTCGGGTGCATGGGATTCTCCTAAGTCAACTTTATAATGCAATCTATGGGTACATGGGAATCCCTTCTTCTATAAAAGGTTGGCTAAGGATATTGCCTGCAAGCTATAGTCAGTATGACGATACCACTACTTATAGCCTTGGTTAATAATAAATGAAATGGTGGTTTAGCTGTATGGTAATGGTTTTAATTGGGAAATAATAGGGGGGTTTGATAGCTAACTGTGAACGTGTGAGTCTAATGGACGGACCCTGGAAACTCATGTTCACCGACATGAGAATTGGTTATCACGACGACATATGATACTTAAGGGGTACACGAGAATCCCCTAAGTGCACTTGTACATATATATCATGGAGAGCAAAGGGTACTTGACAATACCCTACTCCTATGGTATCTATGGTTCATGCGGCAACACATATCGGGGACCGTTCAGGGGGGTACATTGGACCCATATAGCTTGTGTGTGGTTCTAGGAAACTTATGCTACAAATACCCAGGTTAATGGTTTTAAAGGCATGCTAAACCTTGTTTTTTTCTCCGCATGGTTATATATATGTATGTATGGTTGTGAATGCATATGGTTGGTTTACTTGGTTTTAAAGGTTGGCATTATTTTATCCTTTTCCTGAGTACTAGCTAGTGTTCACCCGCTAACCAATCCTCAGGTGGCTATATCCCCACA
>NW_025865268.1:0-3380 GCF_002878395.1 Capsicum annuum
CCATTTCAAAAACAACCTTGTCTCAGATTCTTAAACTTATTAGTCCGCCACCTGGTAGAAATGAATCTTTAAACTGACGAACTTCTTGTTCTTCGTAGCGCTTCTGCTCCTGCTCCTGAATGCCAAGTCTTTCTCTACCGTTAACTCGACGTCGTCTTCACTAGTTCAAAACGATCAATATGTAGAATCAGAACAAGTAATTGCTGAGATTCGCGCAGGAATCTCCACTTTGAATTTTAAAGAGAAGGTTCGAAAACATATTTATTCCGATTCAGACGGAGAAATACACTGGAGTACCGATGTCTATCATGCACCCGAATTTACATACGGTAATGTTCATCTATTACCAAAAACAAGTCATTTATGGATATTATTAGGAGGGCCTTCCTCCATCAGGTCATCTTCCAGAACCAAGCCTTCTGAAAGAAAGCTCGTTCTTGAGAAATGACCCGGTCTGGTCCATTCCTCGAAAGAAGTTTTTACGGGATCCCTATCTACCAAAATTGGAACTTCTGGTTCCGACAAACGAATAATCATTAAGTCCTCCGAAATCAATGGTTACGATTTTGTATTACAACCTAGCCCCCTTCGCTTGCTTGATTGAGGGATACGAATGAATAATATCACTAGAGTCGATAGCAATAGAATATCCTTCTCACTTGAGGGTGGGGACTGAAAAGGAAGAGCTTCTCGGGTGGTGTCGAACAATGGTGCTTGTGTTGTGGGAGATGCCCGCCCATAGGGTTCGGCCTGCTTCCCGCCCAAAAGAACCGCTCACTAGCTAGCCGGACTAGTGGGGGCCAGCTGGTCCCTCTTTTAGTAGACTCAGCTATGAATATTCATTCAGAAATAAATTCCGGGCTCCTTCTTTCACACTAACCCCATTTTCAACATGCCAAAACTTTTTGTTTCGTCGAGCCCCGAGCTTGTGGTCCTCCTTTGAGTGTGGGTTCAAAGCAGGAGGGATAGGAGTTTACGATAAGACAATGAGAAGGATAGAGTAATAATCGGCTAAGGGAAGAATCGTTGTTGAAATCTTCCACCATTTGTCTGTCGGGAATCTTGCCAAGTCCTTGAACTAGGGATAGGGCCTATTAATCAAATTCAAATAGAGTACCTGTACTATACTAGTGAGGGAGGATATCGTATTCCCACAGGATTCAATAAAGCTATGCCGAGATCGAGCATCAAAATACCCGTGGATCAATTTGTCTTTATTCAATATAATTATTGAAAGGATAAAGCGGAATAGACGCTTAAATTTGAAAGGGAGATCCCCAGTACCATGCAGCTGCTTCAAAGCCAATGTGATGCTCCTTGGTCAGATGACCAAGATATTGGCGAATACCACATATGATCGAGAAAATAGTACCTATAATCATATGAAAACCATGAAAGGCAATTGCTAAGAAAAAGGTAGAACCATAAATACTATCCGAAATAGTGAAGGTGGTTGGTTCCACCTCTTTGCAGGGTGATGACACCAGTAGCTGTGGAGCACAGATGACCATTTTTGTCACTATTGAATTCCAACGTCAGAGCTTCTTTCCAACCAGTCAAGTGGCTTTCCCCTTCTTACCGATGGAATGAACGAAATACGAACAATTAATATAATATGGTCATAGATCTTGGCTTGTAACTTGATCATGAGCGAATTTGTTGATGTTGCACCTATGAAGTATGGAAAGTGCCAAACATTGGGAACTACCCGGGGAGGAGTTAGGAACAGGAACAAGGAGAAGCGAGAACCACTTAAATAGAGGAATAGATTATATTTCGTCCTTTGTGCTCCAATGGCAGTGGGGGCACAATTGAGAGAATTTCGACGATTATAAAAGAAAAAGAAGAAATTTAGTGTTCAATGAGCTCGAGATAGCTGCCTGATGAGAGGAAGGGACGTTGGGTATAGTCTTTCTTTGGTTCCAGCTCCCCGGTTACACCAAAGCACACTAGTCAACACTATACTATAGTGCTTACACCTGTGAGTTGGCAAAATAATATCGTATGTTAATAAAAGACCTGAGTTGGTGAAATCAAAAGAAAATCTAACGCTAACTAAGTGTTTAGTTACCATGCCCAAAAGCCCCATGCCTTTCTTGGTTGGATAAACAAAACCAACCGGCGATTTCTGACAAGTCTCTTTTTTTTTCGGTATACCGCTCTGCGAGCAGAGCAAATGAACAGAAATCTTTCCGAATATCATGAATATCCTTCGCCCCTTGTCTCCATCTTTCATTCATTCTATGATTCTCCTTTCCAGCAATGGGGCCTAGGGACCAATATGACGATTAGTTTAGGTAGGGCGGCCAGCCTACTATGAGCACCTGTAGGGATTAGTGTGTGAGACCGCGATCCACAAACTGACGCATGGGACTCACCCTTTACTTGGGAATAGAGAAGGGAAACATAGCATGTCACAAGAGCGAGGTGAGGTTGGAACCCTACTGTGAGAGGGACGCCTCGCGAGTCGGGTTTTTAGAGATGAGGCTTTTTGGTGAAGCCAAGTCAATTTCGGGCCACCAAACCCTGCAACTGATGAGAAGGACCTATGGAGTAAAGGGAAGCGTGTACATTGTCACACTCCCTGCCTTCAAAAGGTTCCTAGAGAGAAAGGTAAATTGCCTTTCTCCCCACCCCATATGCCTCCTCTGCTTATGCCACTGGTGATGAACTCACTATGGCTATTCAACGTCAAACTCAGAGTTTTTCTTACTACATAGGCGGCTAAACAAAGCCCCCACACTATTCCTCCCCACTAAAAAGAGCGATTGAGAATCTCGAGAACCTTTTCGAGCGTCTGTCTTCATGGGGCGATTGGAAAAGAAAGGAGTATTTCATTCTTTTACAGCCTTCCATTCCACTCTTCTGATTGAATTAATTGCTCTTCCGAATGACCAAGTCATAATGAGATTAAAAATCGATGCTTCCTTGGTCGTGTGGAACCTTTTTTTTTCATCCTTGAGTCTGTTGGAGTGCTAAAGGAAGCAATCCCATCTAATCAAGTGAAAATCCTTCTGTCTTCCATTACTCCGCAATCTCCTGCCTTCCTTGAGGTTTGAGTGTAGAGCCTTAGCACGTGAACCCATAGGAACAGGGCCCTTCTTCTTTGCAAAAAAGCTTCTAAATTATCATCACATTAGTAGGCGCAGAAAGTAAATCTTGGTATTGACTTATTGAAAATCTCTTTAAGATTGCTTAGACAAATATTTTTGCGTGAGGCCGCTCCACCTTTCTTACCTTGTTTTTTGGGCTTCAAATTCTGTGACTCATAAGCCCTCCGTATCGGAGCTAGAGCATACGTTGAGCCAGCTTTGCCAGATTGGACCGCGTTCTTGTTAGAGTACCAGTCAAGCTCATCACTAGGTGTAGTTTTTTTTGTT
>NW_025865269.1:0-1339 GCF_002878395.1 Capsicum annuum
TATTTAGGACCCTCCTTAAAAATAGGACATTACTTTCTGTTCAGGACACTCCTAAAAAATAGGATTTTACTTTTTGTTTAAGACCCTCCTGAAAAATGGGACTTTACTTTCTGTTCAGGACCCTCAAAAAAAATAGGACATTACTTTCTGTTTTGGACCCTTTTGAAAAATGAGATTTTACTTTTTGTTCAGCACCTTCCTAAAAAATGAGATTTTACTTTCTGTTCAGCACCTTCCTAGAAAATGATATTTTACTTTCTATTTTGGACCATTCTAAAAAATAGGATTTTACTTAATGTTTAGGACCCTCTTAAAAAATGGGATTTTACTTATTATTCAGGACCCTCCTGAAGAATAGAATTTTACTTTCTGTTTTGGAGCCTACTCAAAAATAGGACTTTACTTTCTGTTCAGGACCCTCCTGAAAAATAGAAATTTACTTTCTGTTCAGGACCCTCCTGAAAAATGATATTTTACTTTCTGTTTAGGACCCTCCAAGAAAATAGGACTTTAGTTTCTGTTCAGGACACTCCTGAGAAATAGAAATTTACTTTCTGTTCAGAACCCTCCTGAAAAAAGGGACTTTACTTTTTGTACAGGACCCTCCTAAAAAATGAGACTTCACATTCTATTCAGGACCCTCCTGAAAAATGGGACTTTACATTCTGTTCAGAACCCTTTTGAAAAATAGGACTTTACTTTCTGTTTTGGACCATCCTGAAAAATGAGTCTTACTTTCTGTTCAGGACTCTCCAAAAAATGGTATTTTAAGTTGTGTTTAAGACCCTCATGAAAAATGGGATTTTACTTTCGATTTAGGACCCTCCAAAAAAATGGAACTTTACTTTCTGTTCAGGACCCTCCAAAAAAATGATATTTTACTTTCTGTTCAGCACCTTCCTAAAAAATGAGATTTTACTTTCTGTTCGGCACCCTCCTAAAAAATGATATTTTACTTTTTGTTTTGGACCCTCCTAAAAAATAGGATTTTACTTAATGTTCGGGACCCTCCTAAAGAAATGGGATTTTACTTTCTATTCAGGACCCTTCTGAAAAATAGGATTTTATTTTCTGTTTCGGAGCCTACTGAAAAATAGGACTTTACTTTCTATTCAGGACCCTCCTGAAAAATAGGACTTTACTTTCTGTTCAGGACCCTCCTGAAAAATGAGATTTTACTTTCGGTTCAGGACCCTCCAAAAAAATGGGACTTTAGTTTCTGTTCAGGACACTCCTGATAAATAGAAATTTACTTTCTGTTCAGGACTCTCCTAAAAAATAGGATTTTACTAAATGTTCAGTGCCCTTCTAAAAAATAGGATTTTACTTTTTATTCAGG
>NW_025865270.1:0-1572 GCF_002878395.1 Capsicum annuum
AAGCCTCCAATGAAACAAAGTAAGTTGGTAGAAGTTTTCATTCAGGCGCAGGATGAGACCTATTTTCAATAATTCAGGCACAGGATGAGACCTATTTTCAACATTTACTTCCGACAATGGGAAAGTCTTTTATGGAAGTCCTCAAAATGGGGGAGATGATAGAGGACAAAATTAAGACCCCCAAATAGTGAGTTATGCCGCTTTAAAAGCCACCACACAAGAGATTCAAGGTGGATGTGGCGCATTTGGAGGTAAAAAGAAGAAAGAGGATGTAGCGACAGTCGTAGCTGGAACCCATTCCTATCCCAAGAGGCCACCTCACCCCTATCCCCAATCCCAAGCCCAAGTCTATGCCCAAGCTCTATATATTTCGCTCCACCATTACTACCCTCCACAAAACCCTTTATATTCCATTCCACCACCCCCATACCCAGTATATAGCACACAACCATATGCCCCAACCTCTTCTTACCCGTAGTGGCGCGCGCAAGCTCCACAAAATCGCCCATTCGCTCCACCAAATTACCAAAACCCCTCCAGACCCAATTTTTAGCCTAGGCCCGAGTATAAGAAAGAGAAGGCAGACAAAAATCAATTCACACCTCTTGGGGAGTCATATGCTAGATTGTTTGATAGGTTGAGAAAGTTGAAGGTTTTAAGCCCAGTTCAAGGAAGGCTTTCAAATCCACAGCCGAGGAATCTCGATTATTCTTTAAGGTATGTGTACTGTTCTGATATGCCAGGCCATGATATTGAGAAATGCTGGCATTTAAAGAGAGCTGTCCAAGATTTAATTGGCATGAATCAGATGCTGGTCCAGGCCTCGGATGGTCCAAACATTAACCAGAATCCGCTGCCAACCCATGCTGAAGCCAATATGTTAGAATTGATATATGATGGGAAAGAGTCTTCGATGGATTATAAGCCTATTGTCAAGATACAGACCATTGAGAAGAAATCGGTGAATGTAGCAGAGTCTTTGAAAGCAATGTCATTGAGCCAGGAAGGAATGAGAGAAGATAAAGCCCAAGAAAGCACAAAGAAACCCCTGATCACAGTACAGGGTGCCAGAAGGTATGTTGATTTAAGTCAGGATAAACCTAAGTTGACAGTTGTGGGAGCTCTGAGTCAGCCCATCTTGACAGTGAAAGGAGCATTGGCAGTGCCTATTGTCCTCAAACCGGTGACCCAACCTCCGATAGTTAATACAAATAGGGTTCCCTAGAATTATGGGCGGACTATGATGACCTATCACGGGAAAGAAGTTATGGAAGATGTAGATGAGGTAGAGGGTTTGACTAGGTCAGGAAGATGCTTCGTGCATGAAAGCTTAAGAAAGTCCAAGCCAACGGTGAGCGGACCGTCATCTATCAAAAATCCTATCACTGAAGAAGAGGCCGAAGAATTTTTGAAAAAGATAAAATTGCCAGAGTATTCAATATTAGACCAGTTGAAGAAAACCCCTGCTCAAATTTGCCTTTTATCTTTGTTGTTGCACTCCAAGGAGCATCGTGATGTTTTACTGAAGGTATTAAATGAAGCATATGTTCCAAGGGAGATTACAATCAACCA
>NW_025865271.1:0-1017 GCF_002878395.1 Capsicum annuum
CAACATGCCCATAGGCCATCATACGCAACACATAATTGAGGACTTCACACTTAGCAAATCAAATAGACTCATTTCTTCATATAAGCATCCAATCGAACACGTGGGGAGCATGCTTTGGGTCCACAGCAAATACTACGCACAAACATCATAGTTACCTCAATAATTCATCATGGCATTCCATCATACACCCACAACGCACCACAATTTCAAGGAAATCAACTATCCATAGGAACAAAGCATGAATTTATCTTTTAAGACCTAATGAACCACAATGCATAGTTTCCTATTCTCTTAAATATTTTGTCAAACATATGGTAGACATTAGTTAAGCATATGGATATGGCATGAAATCATAACTTGGATAACAAACATGTCCAATACTTAATTCTTCTTCACATAGGCATTTTAACAATCACCTTACATGCACCATTTAGGGCATAGGTTTAATGCTCAATTTCATGCACCACAACACCATCATCCTTCAACTTCAACATCCACATTTCTCAATTCATAATCCAACTCACATTTAAAAAATATTTGACATATCAATCACTAGTAGGGATATATAATTCCCAATAAGAATTATCAAGTCATAACAAGGAAATAATGGAATAATAGTATAAATCAAGGCTTAACAATTTAAATCATCATATATTCATAATCAATTAATTTTGGACCTATTATGTTATAAAAAAAAAAATCTCTAGTCTCTTAGGTATTTTCACAAATACCTTACATGCACTTCTTAGGCATAGGTGGGTTCATCGGGATTACAAGTATTCAATCACCCATTTCATATATTTATACATCACACACCACCATAGTTTCCACAAACATACAAAGATCCCTTCTTGGATATCATCAACTTCAACAACATAATCACCAACCATCACACAAATATTACACAAATATACTTCAACCAACACACGTAATCATCCCACACATATATCTCAACCATCATGTGAATACTACACACATACACAATGAAAATGTAGAAAGTATAATCATATATATATA
>NW_025865272.1:0-1252 GCF_002878395.1 Capsicum annuum
CATATAACCAGTCATTCTTCTCATTCTGTTAATCCTATGAGGAGAAGTATTTGGAGCGGTTATGAAAAAGCTCTTGTCATTATTCATTTTTTGACCAGAGGCTTTTTTGTACCTCCTGATTTGATGCTTAATGAGTTTGATCATCTTGTTGTTACCACCTCTAAAAATCACTATATCATCAACGTAAGCTAGATGCTTAATGATACGGCCATTGTGATTCATGCTGAAAGGAGTAAAATTCTCATCGGAGTTGAGATTGTTCAACATTGTAGATAAAAGCTCAAAGCCAATAATGAAGAGAGAAGGAGAGAGGGGATCAGCTTGTTTAAGGCCATGGGAGGAGCTAAAAAACCCCACCCTAGTTCCATTAATGAGAATAGAATACCTGCATTGGCTATAATCCTCCAAATCATATCCAGCCAAATACCCGAAAAACCAAACCTCTTCATAACACTCATTAAAAAATTCCATGACATTTTATCATATGCCTTGGCCATATCAAGCTTCATTATTAGATTGCCGCCTTTATTGTATTGCTTAATACTCTGAGCAATCTCTTGAGTAAGTAAAATATTATCAGCAATTAATCTACCTTTAACAAAACAACTTTGATTATCAGAGATGGCGAATCTATTTTCGGAATAAGAATAAGGCAAGTATGTGAATAAAACTTAGACAAGTTCTTCCCCCTAAAGGAATCCTGAACATAGTTCTTAATACCGTTTTGAATAATATCCTAGCAACTATGAAAAAACATACCAGAAGATCTATCAGGCCCTGCAGCACTTGCCGCACTCATACTGAGTTCATCGAAAGTTGTACGGTTTGTTGTTGCTGAGAATTGAGATAAGAACACAAAAGACATAGTTTCGGTCATCAGGTAACAACATTCTTAATCTTTCATTTCGTTTAAACAAAGTTGTTACTTTTCTCTTCTTCTTCATTGTTTAAATGTATTATTACTATTTTTTTTTGTAGTGGGTTTTTGATTTACTGATGAGAGTGTTAATGAAAATTGGATTTTGGTAGAACAATTTCTTAAGTACTTTGAGAGGTATGGAGAGATAATAGACTTGGTGATTATGAAAAATAGGCATACAGGTAGACCCAAAGGTTCTGGGTTCATCACTTATGTAGATCCAACCGTTGTAGACACTATTATAGCCAAAAACCATATTATCAATGACAAACTTGTAGAAACTGTTATAGCCCAAAACCATATTATCAATGACAAACAAGTGAGTAGTTTAGC
>NW_025865273.1:0-1426 GCF_002878395.1 Capsicum annuum
GGATGTCGATGCAGATGGCTTTAGGCTTATTTTGAGGATAAATGTAGCTGAGAGGTCCTTTGAAGGACCGGTAAATTCATCAGAACCGCCATCCCCACCTCCACGCCCGGCAGTCGACGACAATTTCAGTGATTATGAGTGATGGCGATGATCCTATTAATACGGAAAATGGTTGTATGCATATGGGAGACGTTTCATCGGACTCACAAGACGATGATGAAGACCATGGAATGGGATCAGAACCAGGATATTTCTTCACCGACGGAACCAATTTCTATATCGATAAAAAATTCGCCGACAAGAAAGAGCTCAAAATGCTACTAGACTCAGCAGCGGTGAGGCAGTGTTTTGATTATTGTTTGTAGAAGAACTTCTCCAAATTCTTGAAGGCGAATTCCAGTTCTTTTATTCTAAAGCGCTGGGAAGTTGCCAGTTCATTTATTCTGAACTGGAAACCATCAAAGAAATAGAAAGAGGGAATGGAAGCCATGGCTTGTAATTTCCCTTATTCAAGGTCTCAACTTGTAATTTCTAGTAGGGATTCAAATCCTACGTGTTAATGCTGCAAATGTATTGATTGGTTTATCACTATCTCAACCATAAGTTGCACTAACTATTCCAGAGTGCATTAGTCAAACTATTTATGTTAGCTGCTTAGGTTTTCTCTCGTGATCTTTTGAGAAGAGAGCCTTCTTTTCCAGGCATAAGGTATTCGATCTACTCTTTTTATTATCTTGATAGATTGTTCTTCTTTGTTTACCATTCTTGATATTCATGTACTTCTCTCATGCTTTCTTAGTCTTCAAGTGCATATCATCTTTTTTCTTTTCTTTCATTTTCTGTACTTGCTTTATTTTCTAGGTTTTACCTCATCACAAATCACGATACTATTGTATCCTTTTTTATCTAGGCATTTACATGTAAATTAAGAGATTTCTAGCCTTTTATCTGTCTCCCTGTTTGGCCCCTCACCTTCTTAGTGTATGCGTAGAAGCATAGCTCCTAATCTCTCTCTCGCTCTCTCTTATTGCATATAAAGAAAGTAGGATTCCCATGACAATTTGAGACCATGTTAATGCATGACCTATAACTATGTGATTTCTTTTCAATATGAACACAAGTTTATACACAAGGAAGAAGAACAAATAACTCGCTACAAGTCTAAAGAGCAAATAAAGGAGTTGCATCAAATAAAACAGAGTCCTTCCATTTTGTTGAATCCAGTCAAGAGAGGATATCATGAAAAAGACCATGTAGTTTAGTCCTCTGTTAAGTATTTTCTCTAGATCTTTTGCAAGGAGACGGGCTAAGCACAATCTTAGCTTTACTGCTCTTCTGATATATTCAGTTTAGTTTGTAAATTAACCAAATCCAAACATGAAGAGGTTTCCAAGAAGTATATGACAAGGAATTGTGTGTTGGTTGG
>NW_025865274.1:0-6803 GCF_002878395.1 Capsicum annuum
CTTGGGTTCCAACACAACAACATACACGCTACGCTAAGGATATATATATATAAGTACATATCATATCACATCGCACATGACACGGAATATCGTTAGACTGTACATATATGAAATGTCTATACACAAACCAATCCAACAATACACTAGTCTAACATAGCCTCTATATAGCAAAATCAATGAGCCATTGGGATAAACCCCCAATTGACTCAATAGACCAAAGGGATCACAAAACAACAACATCAAAACTAGCAACTTGGTCCACGAATCATGAGGACTCACCACTGAAGGAACGTAGATGTGGCACTCGGATATCACTGTCGTGGCTGCGACTGAGTACCTGAACCTACATCATGGTAAGAATGTATTCCATAGAGAAATATGTGGGTCAGCACAAGATACATACTGAGTATGTGGGGGCGCATGCAAAATATAAATAATATCATAAATTTTGCAAAAACGTACATACAGACCATAATGACACATCTGGCTTGAGTGACATTGAATCATGCAACTCATAACATCTTAGATAGGAAATGTTGGAGAAAAACCTCATAAATCATTATAGATCATCATAGGCAACTTGACTTACCACATTAAAACTCGGAGTAACTCGGTATTTCAATAAACATGACTCTTATGGACAGGGGAGTTTCCTATAACCGACAACCCCACGTGAGCTACGTGGAATACCAATGTTTGAAACCCCTGTTGGCGGGTGCGTCATACTTTTTGCCAGAGAGTACGACCTTAAAACTGCAATAATAACAATCGGGCTCTCTGTCCAATAATATCATCATTAAACAACCCTACGGTGGCACATAGGTTTGGGAAAATACCAAATTTTCCTCTCGGTGCTAAGTACTACTCCCCGACAAACTCAGAATGCGTTAGAAAATCCACCACAATATCACAAGGATCTATCATAAAGACCAAATCAAATCTCTTGCTCATTATCAAATCATATCAATTTGTGGATTCCTAACTCAACACATTTTAGCTCAAGACATTTTAATCTTCCTCAACATCAACAAGGTATCAATGCATTGAACCATAACTGACTCAACATTTGGACAAGGATATGAAGATTCAATACATAATATTTTCAACAATTTAACTCATCAAAACCATCTCGAAAATACCAAGACTCATTGCAACTTCAATATCAACATTTCATAATTTGCCATCCAACTCTCATTTAAAGGTACTTGAGACATCAACCCATAGTAGGGATATAGAATTTACAATATCAATTATAAATTCATAATAAGAAAATAGTGGAATGATAGTATAAATCAAGGCTTAACAAATTAAATCGTCATACTCTCATAATCAAATACTTTTTGAACATAATTACATCTCAACATCATACACATATCGGATGACATAATTCCATAGCTCATGGACAATAATATAAGATATAAAACCA
This sequence comes from Capsicum annuum, assembly GCF_002878395.1. NCBI lineage: Eukaryota > Viridiplantae > Streptophyta > Magnoliopsida > Solanales > Solanaceae > Capsicum > Capsicum annuum. The sequence continues at coordinate 1,427 of NW_025865274.1, forward strand.
TATTTCCAATTCATGGTAAAACATGTAAAATCTCATGTCAATGTAATTCAACAAAAATACTGGGCACAAGATCGAAAGGATAATCTTGTTCAAAGCCCCACATACCTAAAAATGGAAGATGAATTTGAACTTCCGACTCCAAAACTTTATTCACGAAAATAAAGGGTGCTTCTCGAAGCCCTTAACATGATCAACTCGAATCCCAAATCAATTTAAAATTTCTACGGTTCTATCAAGAGACATAGAAGGATGAAATTTGGAGTAGTAGGGTTGGGGTTTGAGCCTTAGGAAATTTTGGAGAAAAATGAGCTATTGAATGCTCTTAATGGACTTAAATCCTTGGTTTATATGGATGGATTGGAGTGAGAATGACCAAAATACCCTTAAAAATCAAATAATGTCAAATCTGTTCTTTGGTGGACTATTTTGATAGGTTGAAGTAGATCGAGCATAACTTTTTACTCCGATGGCCAAAATTGGATGAAACCAATTTCATTAGAAAGAGGACTTTCAGAGCTTTCTATTGATACATAGTAGCTCACCCAGATCATTATGTACAAGGATTTATAATTATTTGAATTTGAGCCTAAAATTTGCCTGGCCTCAATATTTTTTTCCTGCACATTTACTGTTCACCACTATTAACCGAATGATCATAACTCATCGCTCGAGTGTTCGTTTTGGATGATCCACATATAATTGGAAAGCTTATTCGATGTTCTACGAGATTAAGCGTCGCATATCCAGAAATTCCACATAGAAAAATTATTAATCACAATAAAGAACATAATTCAGCACATTTTCGTCCGAGATCTTAACGGAAAATTTTTTTGGGGCATCACAAGTCCTTAGTCAACGGATTTACAAGATTATCACAAGATTTGACATGATCAATATTAATGGTACCATTTGTCAAATATGATCTCACATTACTGTGTTTTCTTCTTATAGGTCTGGATTTATCGTTGTAATAACGATTTTGGACTCTACCAATTACAGCAGTGCTATCACAATGAATTAAAATAGGTGGAATTGGTTTTTCAAAATAAAGTATTTGAAATAACAAATCTCTCAATCAATTTACTTCCTCACTAGCTGAAGTTAAAACAATTAGTTCAACCTCCATGGTAGAGTTAGCAATAATTGTTTGTTTTTTAGACTTCCAACAAACACCACCACCATCCAAAGTAAAAATATAACCAGTAGTGGATAAGGAATCACCAGATAAAGTGTTCCAATCTGCATCACAAAAGCCTTCAAGTATAACAGGATATTTTTTTATAGAACAAATCATAATTTTTTGTTCCAATTAAATATTTCATTACTCTCGTTATAGCATGCCAATGTTCATTACCTAACTTGTTAGTAAACCTGCTAAGTACTCCTACTGCATATGCAATATCAGACCTAGTACAATCAGTCACATATCTCAAACTTTCAATTATGCTAGCATATTCCTTTAATTTTATGACATCATTTTCACTTTCAACAGAAAATAAGTGAACACTAGATTCAAAATGAGTAATAACATGCTTGCAATCAAGGAAATTATATTTTTTCAATATTTTCTCAACTTAATGTGACTGGTCAAGGAAAATTTCTTCACATGTTCTAGTAATTTTTATTCCTAGAATAAAATTTACCTCACCAAGATCTTTCATATCAAAATGGTTTCTAAGAATATTTTTAGTTTCATCAATAATATTCATGTTCGAGCCAAAGATCAATAAATCATCAACATATAGACAAATAATAACATGCGAATTATTTCAAGACTTATGATATATGAACTTATCACACTCATTTGTTTTAAATCCATTATCAATCATGCAGGAATCAAACTTTTTATGCCATTGCTTTGGTACCTGTTTCAATCCATATATAGATTTATTAAGTTTACACACTTTGCTTTCTTGGCCAGCTTCAACAAAACATTCGGATTGTTTCATGTAAATATCCTCATTTAGGTCTTCGTTTTGAAAAAAATAATTTTTACATCCATTGGATGAATTTATAAATAAAAAATTACCGCAATAGAAATTAAAAGTCTAATGGATGTAATTCTAGTTACCGAAGAAAAAGTATCAAAAAATTCTAGGCCTTTTAGTTGTTTAAAATCTTTAGCCACTAGCCTAGCTTTGCAACAGATCCATCTGGTTTTAATTTTTTACGTAAGACTCATTTACATTCAATTGTTTTACAACCTGGTGCTAAATCAATCAGCTTTCGAGTTTTATTGGAAATTAGCGATTCCATTTCATCATTTACAGCCTCTTTTTAGAAAATAGCATCATTTGAAGACAAAGTTTCTTTTAAAGTGATAGAGTCATCTCCAATGTTAAAAACACAATAATCAGGACCAAAATCTTTTTCGACTCTAGCTTGTTTACTTCTTCTTAACTCAAAATCATCATTTTCTTTATTTTTCAAAGTAGTAATAGAAGAACTAGGTAGTGACAAAGTTTCATGACCCCCAATATTTTTAGAATCAAAAGAAAATTTATTTTCATGAAAAATAGCATCACCTGATTCTATTATCACACTATCTTCAAGGTTAGAAAATCTATAGGCCGTACTATTTGAAGCATAACCAAGAAAAGCACAAGTAGTAACTTTTTTTTTTTTACCCAATTTAGAGATTTTAGGATCCATTAACCTTACATAGGCTAAGCAACTCCAAACTCTTAGATTTCCCAAATTTGGCTTATGACCTTTTCACAACTCAAAAGGTGTTAGTTTGGTCTTTTTATGAGGCACACGATTCAACACATAACAAGCAGTTAAAAGAGCTTCACCCCAAAAAACTTAAAGGTGCACAAGACTCAATTATCATGGCATTAGTTAACTCAACCAAAAATCTATTCTTTCTTTCCGCTACACCGTTAGATGAAGGAGAATAAGGAGGAGTAGTTTCATGAATTATACCCAATGATCTAACAAAAGAATTGAACTCATGTGACTCATATTCATACCCTCTATCACTTCTTATTCTTTTTATTTTTCTGTTAAACTGATTTTCAACTTCATGGAGAAAAGTCTTAAAATTTTCAAATGCATCACTTTTATTTTTCATTAAGTAAACATATGTAAACTTAGAAAAATCATCAATAAAAGTGATAAAATATCTATTTCCTCCATGAGTTAAAATTCCACCAAGTTCACAAATATCATTATGAACTAATTCTAATAATTTAGTTTTTCTTTCAACTTGAAAATGAGGCCTTTTTGTGATTTTGGATTTACTACAAGCCTCACATTTTTCAAAGTTCTTTTTGAACACTGGAATTAATCCTAAACTACTCATGATTCTCACATAACGATCATTTATATGACACAAACGAACATGGAAAAAATTAGTAGAAGAAAGCATATAAACAAAAATAGATGTTTTTTTCATTTCAACATTCAACTTGAACATACCATCACATGCATACCCCTTTCCCACAAAAATATTATTCTTAACAATTACATACTGATCCGATTCAATAATCTATTTGAAGCCTGCTTTATTAAGAAGAAAACTAGACATTAAATTTTTTTCTCATAGAAGAAGTATAAAGTACATTTTTTAATATCAATACCCTTTCAGAAGTAAAGCTCAATTAGACATCTCCCATTCCAAGTACTTGAGTTGTGTGTGAATCTCCAAGCATGATGGTTTTGGGCTCCTCAAAATTTGTATATTTATTAAAACAGTCTTTGTCATAACAGACATGATAGTTTGCACCAGAGTCAGTCCACCATCGATCAACATTCTCCACCATGTTAATGTCTGTTATCACTGCCACAAATGGTTTTTCAGTAATGTTTGCCTGAGGTGTAGGCCCACGTTTTTAAAATCTGCAAAATCGAGCAATATGCCCACTCTTGCCACAGATAAAACATAGTCCTTTTTGTTGTACATGGTGAGTTTTTTCTTGGTTGTTTTCACCATTATTGTCCTTGGTATGTCTACCATCATTTTCTTAAATTTTTTCTTCTTAGGCTTCATATATGTATTTTTGTTAGTTTCAGGGATAGCATTTTTGGAAGAAGTTAAATTTACCTTTGGTGTGATGTTGTTCTTACCTTCGGTGTGATGTTGTTCTCTTCTGTTTGGAAAAGTGCATCTTGGCCCCCTGCTTCTTCTTCCATGCGGATTCTTCCATGCGGATTCTCATTATCAAAGTCTCAAGAGAAGTTTCCTTCTGCTTGTGACGCATAGTTTTTTGAAATCCCTTCCACGAAGGTGAAAGTTTATCAATTATGCCACAAACAATAAGGTTATCTCCAATTTTGACTTCCTCGGACCTGAGCTCGCCAACAATCATTATGAAATCCTGAGCTTGGTCTTCCACTGATTTGTTGTCAACCATTTGAAAATGAAAAAATCTGCTAGCTACATATTTTTCGGTCCTGCCTCCTCAGTGTCATACTTACTCTGCAAGACTTTCCAAATTTTCTTTGTACTAGAGTAAGTATTATCATAATAATTATAAAAATTATTAGATAGACAATTAAGAAGAAAATACTGACACTTGTAGGAGTCACCATCATATTTTCCCACTTTCTCTTGGAGAGAAATGAGTTCTTCATCAGTCATGGAAGAGTTATCTACTTTATTTGGGTTATGCTTAGTTAACACATAAGAAACGTTGAGAAAACTTAAGTAGAAAAGAACTTTACTCTTCCACCTCTTAAAGTGAGTACCGTTGAACTGGAATGTCTTGTTAAGATCTCCCATCTTGACATCCACGGATTTTTCAGTTATTGCTATTGAATATCCTTAAAATTGTTGGTGAAATTACAATAAAAATACAACTAAAAATTACAAGCGAAGAAAATATAAAAGACTATCTTCTTCGTTTTCTTCGGCTGAGGTGCGGATATCTCGCTCTCTTTAAGGAGATTCAAACCTACTGCAGCAAATGTTTCACTGGTCCAGCAGTAATCTTCTTGACTTGTCCCCTGCAGGGCACAACAACCTTCTCACAATAACTCAACAACTCTGGACAAGAGTTGAGTTCAAACCTCCACAAAAAGAACACCTCCCTTCAATTAATGAACTCTCTTTTTTTCTAAGTTTTGTGAACTCTCTATAATGTTGTATATAAAAATTATGCAAGATCACCTCTATTTATAAGAGAGGAAGTCTTCCATGCAATGAATAGGAAAAAGTAAATAGGATAGTAAAGATGGAATATCAATGGCTTTTAGGTTTCAAGAGTTACCTGAGTTACAACAACATAAAGAATAGGATAATGGTGAAATAAAGAGTGAATGGATACAAGAAACTTATGTCTTCATTCTACCATCACTAACTATTGTAATTAAAGACTAATAAACCAAAATGAAATTGGAGTTAGGATGCAAAGAGCAGCCATGCAAAACGTGAAGT
>NW_025865275.1:0-1584 GCF_002878395.1 Capsicum annuum
CTTTTGGGATTTTCAATTTTGAATTTCATATGAAAATGAAACTTGAAACTATTAAAGGAAAATCTTTTTGTAGTTTTCTCTTGAAGATGTATATGAAACACCTACTCTAAATAGAGAGTGAGGAAAATCTTTTTTTGAATTTTTTGGAATAAGATCAACCAAAAATAAAATCTACGACTATTAATGATTTTTTTTTTTGTATTTTTATTTTCAAGACATGTATGAAACATCTAATCTAGATGAAAAGTGAATTTTATTTTTTTTTGAATTTTTTAAATAAGATCCCTGAACCTATAATAGGCTGCCTACGTATCTCACTCCCGAGAGAGGAGAATCAGGGGTGCGTAGTTCATCTAGATTGGACAATTAATGATTAACTAATTAATTGACCCTAACTTAAGAGACACAACTAAAAACAAATGAATAAAAACTTTTTGGATTTTCAACTAGACACTTCAACTAAGACTGACACCACCAATTATGAAGAAAAATCTTTTTGGTATTTTTACTTTTGACAAATAAGTAGAAAAGGCAAACAAAACCTCTTTTTTTTTCTTTTTTTTTGTTGAACTTACGGTACTTTGAGAAGATAAATGCAAAATGTAAAAAAAATCTTTTTGATTTTTTGGATCGTGAAGAACAAAAGCCATAAAGAACTCTAAAATAAACTACGACACTCCTTTTGATTCATTCTTTTCGACTCACTTTTTCTAATTTTTTTTCTTTTTTTCTTTCTTTCTTTTTTTTTTTCTTTTTTTTTTCTTTTTCGTTTTTTGCCTACGCACCTTACTCCTAACAAATGTTTTCTTTTTTCCAAATCAGTCCGTCAAATGACCACGTTACCCTTAAAGATGCAACAGTTAGCACGTAGGGATGCTTTAGAGGTGAGTCTCCTACAAAGGGCCATGTGGGTCCCGCTAGGTCTCAGTATGATGCACATAAGCATGATCTAAAGGCTGACCTATGTTGTGGTTCATTAACAAGGCTGTTCGGGGGAGCATATGGTCGATAGTGGCTGCTTTGCTTTCCACCTACTCCATAACACCGACAGCTCCCCCCCTAAAATAAAGGTGACTCAACTAGAGGTCGTGTACAATACGTGTACTACGGACTTGTTGCAGAAAGAAGGCCTGGGGGTAGACACATAATGCCAGATATAAAAGCGGTAACATATAGGATAAATACTGTAGACAAAGAGCACGAAAACGCACAGCAGTGATAACAATAACACAAACAATAATCAAAAACAATGTTTATACACTCATAATGCCAAACAAAGCCGATACGACTCCAAAAATAAGACCGAATTCTGAAAAGGTCCCTAGCAAAGTCACCAGAGCTATCACACCCCTTTTTCGTACTCCAAAAGATTTATATTTTAAGTTTTGAAAGAGTTTTATTATTAAAGTGACAAAAGATTGAAAATTTATTTCGAAAAAGGATTATTTACATTTAAACTCAGAGTCGCCACTTGGCATAGATCAGGTGTGCCAAGTCGCCTTTGAAAATCCCTTTCAAAATATTTTGACTCTTAAAACTGGTTTGCTAACAGAGATTCCGGCTAAGGAATTCTGTTGACCGAGG
>NW_025865276.1:0-6404 GCF_002878395.1 Capsicum annuum
AGGCTCCAATATGGTGAAGTTGAAATCTCCAACATAAAGACTTAGTGAATTTGAAGACTTTAACTTATATGCATAGGTTATTTGAAGACTTTAACTATCAGACTTTGTGAACTTGCAGGCTCCAATATGGTAACTTGAAAGCTCCAACATAAAGACTTAATGAATCTGAAGACTTCAATCTATGTCAAAGGAGCTTATACTTCATAGGGGTTTGCCCTCATTGAGTCACCAACACCTGATGCAAGTTTGGAGATTGATAAAGTTAAAAGACTCTTGAAGACAATTTTTTTTATATATATAAGGAGGAACATATATTTTTTTTTACACTCATGCAACTGAACTCAGAATAAAATTTCAAGCGCCTACATACCTCAATGAAGAGGATCAAGTCACAACATAGTTCTGGGGTGAGTATTTTTTTATTTTTTTCCTTTTTTTATTATTTATTTATTTATTTATTTAGTTTTCATCCTAACTTTTGCCTAGGCCGCCTCTTTCGAGGTTTAGCGGACTTTTTTTTTAGTTGTTCACAGTTTATGCTCTTGCGGGCCAGGAGTGAACATGTAGTTTATACTCATTCCTTAAGGAGTGTCATCTTCCTTCAAGGATAATACTTTTTCAAGAACTTGGCATTGATGAGGCCAATCCTCACGCCATCTGTATTGACAAGCTTGTAAGCACCATTTGAATATACCTCTTATACGAAGTATGGTCCATCCCACCTCAGGGTGAATTTGCCCCCAGATTTATGAGAAATGATAATGGGTCTTCTTAATGTAAGGACTTGATCTCCAACTTAGAAGCACCTCAAGTGAACCCTTTTGTTGAAAGAACAAGATAGCTGGGCCTGGTAACATTCAAGATTTTGTTGAGCCTCCAACCTCACCTCAAGTGAACCATTTTGTTGAAAGAACGAGATAGCTGGGCTTGGTAACATTTAAGATTTTGTTAAGCCTCCAACCTCTTCTCATCAAGAGCTTCTAACTCCGCAAGATGCAACTTAGCATTTTCTTCATCGGTGAGCCCTTCTTGAATAGCCAGTCTCAAAGAAGGTATTTGACGCTCAAGTGACAGGACTGCTTCAACTCCAAAAGGAAGTGAGTATGGGGTTGCTTGTGTCAATGTACGGTAAGTTGTCCTAGACTCCCATAAAGCTTCTTCCATTCACTCATGCCAGTCTCATTTGTACTTGGAGATGACCTTATTCAACAAATTGCATAAAGTTTTATTGAATGTTTCGGCTAGACCATTGGCAGCAGCATGGTACATAGAAGACTTGCGTGCTTGAAACCCAAGAGATCACAAATTTTGTTCATCAGCTTATTATCAACAGGCTTTCCATTGTCAGTTATTATGTACTGAAGAATTCCAAAGTGGTAGATGATGTTCACTCGAATGAAATTTGCAACATTTTCCTTCTTTACTTCCTTGAGAATAACAACTTCAACCCATTTTGAGAAGTAATCTGTCGCGGCCAAGATGTATAAGTGTCCACAAGAAGATTTTGGTAGTGGACCAACAACATCCATTCCCCAAGCATTAAATGACCAAGATGCTACAGTTGGGTGTAGTACCTTTGGAGGTTGATGTATGAAATTTGCATGGAATTGGCAAGCTTTGCATTTTCTAGAATAGTCCAAGTAATCTTTCACCATCGTTGGCCAATAATATTCCATCATTTTAATGTGAAAAATGGAGCTTTGGTCCAGACTTATGTGATCCATAAACTCCCGAGTGCGCTTCTTGCAAAGCTTGAATTGCTTCTTCCTCTCCTAAACACCGTAAGAGTACTCTTTCAAATGATCTTCGTATAGTGTGTCTTTGTAATAAAGGAAGCAAGGTTCACGACGATGAATGTCAGTCCTTCTCCTTGGATCTTCTGAAAGTATTCCATAACATAAGTAGTCAATGATAGGATGTCGCTAATCTTTCTTTACAGCTTCAGACAAAGCAATGAGGTATTCAACTTTATTTTCTTCATCCTCAATTGATGGAAATACTACCCATTCTTAGCGGATAGTGACTTGCGTCTGATTTGGAAGAGTCAGGGTTAAGGCCAAAGCAGCTAGGGCATCAACTTGCTTATTTTCTTTCCTTGGCATATGCTGGAAGGTTACTTCTCCAAGCCATCCCATGAACTTCTGTACATAATCATGATATGATCTTAACTCAGGTTTTCTGACTTCATAACTTCCTGACAATTGCTTTATCACCAATTGGGAGTCACCAAAAACTTATAATTGCAGTTGTTTCATGTCGACAACTATCTCTAGCCCGAGTATGAACGCTTGATACTCAACAACATTATTGGAGCAATGATTCATCAAGGTAAAAGAGTAGGGGATGGACTTTTCTTGTCGAGTGACAAACACTACGCCATCACCAGCTCCGTCTCGATGTACAGCACCATCAAAGTACATCTTCCATGGGGATCTAACTTCAACAGCCATTGCATCTTCATCAGGAAGTTCATCACTCAATTCCCAGTCATCAGGTATTGGGTGATCTGCCAAGAAGTCAGTCAATGGTTTTCCTTTTACAGCCTTTTAGGGGATGTACACGATCTCAAACTACTAAAATTGGAGGTACCACCTTGTAAGTCGGTCACTGAGGACTGGTTTTGACATTACAAACTTGATGGGATTTGCCTTGGACACAAGACGAACAACATAAGATTGAAAGTAGTGTTTCATCTTTTGGATAGAGAAAGCCAATGCCAGACATAACTTTTCAATCGGAGAATATTTCAGCTCATCTGGTGTCATCATTCTGCTAAAATAGTACAGAGAGTTTTCTTTTCCTTCACTATTTTCTTGAGCCAATAGTGATCCGACTGACCTTTCTTGTGCCTCAATATAGAGTATCAGTGGTTTCCCAGGTATGGGTGCCACAAGAACTGGTGGTTTTATTAAGTATGATTTGATACTCTTAAAGGCATTACTATAAGCCTTGTCCCATTCGAAGGGAGTGTCCTTCTTTATGAGACGGCTAAATAGTTGACATTTTCCAACCAAGTTTGGGATGAACCTCCTTAAATATACTAGCCTTCCTTGAAGGCTTTTTAACTCAGGAATGTTTCGAGGCTCGGCCATCTTTAAAATTGCATCGGCCTTGGTTTGATCAATTTCAATTCCTCGGTGTTGCATAGTGAAGCCAAGAAACTTTTTGGAAGTAACTCCGAAGGCACACTTCAATGGATTCATCCGAAGTTGATATCTTTGAAGTAACTCGAACACCTTTCTTATGTCTTTTAAGTGGTCATTTCTCTCTCTTGACTTCACCACTAGATCATCCACATAGCATTCAACATTCTTGTGGAGTAGGCCGTCAAAGATGTTTTGCATAGCCCTTTGATAAGTGGCTCCAATGTTATTCAAACCAAAACGCATTACCTTGTAGCAATAAATACCTTTAGGTGTACGAAATACAATGAGCTCTTCATCTTTTGGCGCCATGTGGATTTAGTTGTAACCGGATGAACCATCATGAAGGACATCGCCTCATAACCAGTGGTGGCATCAATTATCAACTCTGGTATGGGGATTGGGAAATCATCCTTAGGACATGCATTATTGAGATCTCGAAAGCCGACACAAACTCGAATTTGGCCATTCTTCTTCCGTACTGGAACAATACTTGAAATACACGTGGGATATTTTACTTCACAAATAAATCCATCTTCAATGAGTTTGTTAACTTCATTTTTAATCAGTGGAACCAACTCTGGCCTAAAACGCCTTTGAGCTTGCTTAACAGGACGAGCACCATGCTTGACCGCCAACTGAAGGACCGGTACTTTCAGATCTAAGCCAGACATTTCCTTATAAGTCTAATGATTACACCCATATATTCTTTGAGTATATTCATAATCGCAATTTCTTCCTCTATCTCTAGAAAATTACTCAGGTAAGTTGGTCTTGGGTCTTCATTGGTTCCAAGGTTAACTTCGTTCAAGGGATCTATTGTGTCCTTCACTCCTTCTTCAAGTTGAGATAGAGCATCTCCAACATCTTACTCCTATTGAGGATCATCGTCGTTGATGGATATGTTGTGACACCAGAAAGTATCTTCCATCTCTTCATCAACCTTCATTTGAGATAAGGCCTCATTCTTATTCTGGGTCGTAACATGATATGAGGAGCCAACACTTTCTTCATCTTCCTCAAGTTTCTTGGTACAAACCACAGTATGAGCCTTTGTTTTTAACACCTTGTTGCATAAAAATACCAGTTTCGTCTGTCCCTTCATTCTAGAAGGAATCAAACTTTGGAAATCCTTCTGAATCTTAGGCGAGAAGTGCACTGTCATATTTTGATAACTTCTCCGACGCTTGTTGCTTTTCTTATTATTTAGAGGACTCAACCTCTCAAATATAGAAGTTCTAGTGGTTGATTCTCCAAGTCGGTCAAAGACAGAAGGCCCTTTGGTTGGATGCGGTAGACTCCTCTTCTACAGTGATGTAGTTACTAATTGCCTTTCTTATGGAGATGTGAATTGGAGGTGGCTGTATGTATCCTAGGACTTCATGTGCCTACCTTGTTGTACCTTCCGATGGAAGTTTACCTAACCTTGATGGATCATTAGGATTATATCCAGCCTTTACAAATAACTTGTATGCATTTGGGTCGAAGCCCTCCTTTGTTCGCTTCGTAGGGAGTGTTATATCTTGTGGCAAAATTTGAGCCACATCTAGCCTTGAGGATGGATTTATCGCGTCAATATTCCTAATAGTTAAAGTTAGCCCATTTAGCACATTATCTTGGGCATCATATGGGTGATCTTTCTCTTTCTTTACCTTTGGCACGTAGCGAAGAACAGGAGTTGCCTTCTTTTTCATAGGAGCGACACTTTCTTCATTTGAAGTGGAGAGAGGCTTCTTGGTGGCGACTTTTTCAATAGTCACCACGGCCTTCTTGGCTGCAAGATCATCACACTTGGTATTGGAGACATCATCAACCTTTTTCTCATCCACAACATGCTTCTTTAAGTAGAATTTTGCATCGACAAAATGTGACTCAGCTTCAGTGAATGGCTTGTCATCGGCAACTATCTTTATTTTCACTCTGACTTCGAGGTACTTCAAGCATTGATAGTAAGAGAACGAGATAATTTTGTTCCCGTGCACCCAAGGCCTACCAAGCAATATATTGTATGAAGTTTTGGCATCGATTACATGCATCAATGGGTTTAATTAAAAATCATCCATATGAATCCCCAATTCGATACATCCTATGGCCCTCTGGCCCTCTTGATTGAAGCCTTGGATCATTGTATGACTTTCGTCCAGTTCGCTAGTAGCGATGCCAAGTTCTTTTGTTATGCGGATAAGCAGGATGTTGACTCCAGATCCCTCATCTATCAAGATTTTATTGATCTTCTTTCTAGAATTTGACCCACCATGTATAAGGGACGGTTATGTAGGGCCTCACCAAGCAGAATATCATTATTTGTGAATGTGATTTTTGTATCATACACATGTGCCTCTTCGCCAAGAGTTTCAGCAATCTTTTCGAAAGGTGAAGGAACCTCCATGGGTAGATTCTTACCCTTTGCCCCTCTTTGGCGGTATTAAAAAAAGACACCTCAAGGTTGACTTAGGCAGTTTGAAACCAACCCGGTAAAAATTCCTCTAAATTCCCCGGACGCCGAGGTTTTTGGTGGTGAAGCTCCATCACCCTCGTATTCTTTGGGAATTCAAACAACTTCTGTTTCCTTGGTTTATTTACCATTCTTTTTCTGGTTGGCTACTTGGATGACTCCTTTCGCCGACTTATCCTCCTATGTCTGCGCCTCGTCATCAGAGTCCAACCTTTATCATTGCCTTCATCAACTGAAGACCTGTCAGGCTTTAATATTTTCTTATTATGCTTTTTGACACATATTTGGACTGGTTCGAGTGAGCCAAAAGTAAGAGAGATTTGATAAGAACTGGTCGTCTCATTGTCAAAGAAGATCTTCTTCTCTTTTGCCAGTTGCGTGACTTTATCTTTAAAGACAAAGCACTTTTCCAGAGGATAACTTATGAGCCTATGATATTTGTAATAATTAGGGTCATTGGTCCTTCCAGCTTCGTTGGGACACTTCATCTCTGGGAGTTCAATGAGCTTATGCTCAAGGAGTTCATCGAAAATATCAGTAACATCAGAATCAAGGAAGGGATATTCCTTGTCTTGCATCTTCTTTAAAGTTTTATGATTCGAACGTGCTCCAGAAGTTGTCTTCACACTTTGATTCTTGTTTACCTTTGTGGTGACCTTTACAGGAGACAGATCAACATTCATGGACTCCTTTTTTTCATATTTGGTAACAAACTTGCCCTATCTCTTGGGTTTCTGCTTATCCTTTCCCCTTCGAGGGTCATGAATAGGCGTTGCCCCCTTTCCAGTAGAAGACATGCTCAACTC
>NW_025865277.1:0-1364 GCF_002878395.1 Capsicum annuum
TTCTATTTGTCTTGATCCCCTTGCTTCAGATCCTCCTCTTGGATCTTCAGTTATCGCCTCACCTTCTTCTGGTGGGTACCTCGATCTCAAGATTTGATCTTGAAGTTAGGATTTGAGATTTGAACTTGCAACTTGGATTGAGTCATTGACACTCTACCAAAGAACAGTTCATAGAATGCTTTGGATGCTTATTCTCCTTATCAGAAGCTAAAAATATGTCTCTTGAGATGTTGGACCGCTACAGATACAAAGCTAACTCTAACTATCTTCAACCTAATCATTCTTCTATATTCTGACCGGAGATGAAATTCCATTCTTGGATAAATCGGTGCTTTGCAGAAAACCTACAAGCCATCAAAAAAGACAAAACAAAACAAACAAAATTTTCTGCCCCAGTTTACACTAGGAAAATTTTGTGAGTTATTAGAAAAACTATAATCTAGTTTAAAAATAAATAAATGAATGGATAGAAATTTAGGCTAGGAGCGCGATAAAATAAGAACCCTATTCTTAATAATGCGACCAAGAGGAGTTATGCCTAATGGATGCATGAAAAAGAATTAGGATTTTTGCTTCTAAAAAATGTGACTAGGCATTGTCATGCCATATGAAGACATAAAGAAGAAAAATAAGAAGGTTTATTTCCTAAAATGTCAACTAGGGGACGGCGTCCTATGAATATGAAAAGGATGTCAACTAGGGGATGACACCCTATGAAGACGAATAAGATGTCAACTAGGGGATGACGCCCTATGAAGACGAGATAAGATGTCAACTAGGGGATGGCGCCCTATGAATACGAAAAGGATGTCAACTAGGGAATGACGCCCTATGAAGACGAGATAAGATGTCAACTAGGGGATGACGCCTTATGAAGACGAATAAGATGTCAACTAGGGAATGACGCCCTATGAAGACGAGATAAGATGTCAGCTAGGGGATGGCGCCCTATGAAGACGAAATAAGATGTCCACTAGGGGATGACGCCCTATGAAGACGAATAAAGATGTCAACTAGGGGATGATGCCCTATGAAGACGAATAAAGATGTCAACTAGGGGATAGCGCCCTATGAAGATGAAAAAGATGTCAGCTAGGGGATGGCACCCTATGAAGACGAAATAATATGTCCACTAGGGGATGGCGCCCTATGAAGACGTATAAAGATGTCAACTAGGGGATGGTGCCCTATGAAGACGAAAAAGATGTCAACTAGGGGATGACACCCTATGAAGACGAATAAGACGTCAACTAGGAGATGGCGCCCTATGAAGACGAAAAAGATGTCAACTAGGGGAAGGCGCCCTATAAAGACGAATAAGATGTCAACTAGGGGATAGCGCCCTATGAAGACGAGAAAGATTA
>NW_025865278.1:0-2936 GCF_002878395.1 Capsicum annuum
AATGTAGGAAACGACCATTCTATACCTCCTTCTTAGTGATTGGTTTTGGGATCAACTCGGTTGGATTGAAGTGGTGAGCTTCCATATTCCAGAAGGCTCCATTTCATATCATGGATGTCTTTACATACATTTTTTATTTCATTGACATTGGTTTTGGCTGTGGTTGGGGGAATGTCCCAACCGGATACTGTTTTACTTTTGGTTAGAGGCTTTGTGGAACTACTATGTTTTGGTATAGGCGGTGTCGGCAGTGGTTTCTGCCTTAGTATTGGCATTGGTGTTGGAGATAATACTTTTTGATTGTATTTATGATTGTTCTGTCCTTTTATGTTTTGGGATTGTATATATGTATATTGGAATCCATTTGGCATTGGATGTATGGATTAGTTTATGGTTTCGTTGTGGTTTTGGTTATCGTTAGGATAATGGATGGTTGGACTTGTTTGGGTTGATCAAGGTCATGGACCTATCCTAGAGTCTGGAATTCTAATAAACGCTTTCTTGTTATATGTTCAGAATTCATCCTACTCGAGGTATATATATTTTAATGTTGGGTTGGGTAACAGGAGTAGTCCTCGATCCTGGTTGGACTTGGGATGCCCATTACAATAAGGCTCCGATTTGGCTCGTGTCACACCATCTACTAGACACCCTACGACTAGGGTCACCTGACCCATCAAGACACCACATGAATCGTATGGTCAAGTCATGATAAAGGTAGTGAGCTCAATGCTCAAGATAGTGACTAGCATCCTCGAATGATGGGACAAGGTAGTGACTAGCACGATTAAACCCCAAACATCTCTACTCTTACCTTTAAGGCAGAAAACAGATTACCAAGGAATTCACAATCTTCCCTTTACAAAGACAGCAAAAAAAGATGTTAAGAACAACACATACCTTAAGCATGATTTTTCGTAATAGGGAAAAGAAATGGACACTTTGACATCATGTCCTATTCAGCTTCAAGTGGCCTCTTTAACCTTGAGGTTCCTCCATAGAACCTTTACCAAAGCTACGCCCTTGGTTTGCAACCTACAAACTTAACGATCGGAGATTTAAACTAGGACATCCTCATAAGACAAAGAACCCAAAATACCATTATCCTTGATAGGCATAATTTGCAATGGATCACTTACACACTTCCTCAACATTGATACGTAGAACATCGGGTGAACAGAGCTCAAACTAGAGGTTAACTCCAATTCATATGCAACATTACCAACCCTCTTCAAAACCAAATAATTACCAACATAATGAGGACCGAGCTTCCCTTTCTTACCAATCTGCATCACTTCTTTTATGGGAGATACTTTCAAGAATACCCTATCCCCAAGCTCAAACTCTAACTTCCTAAGCCTCACATCCGCATAGGACTTTTGGAGACTTTGTGAGGATTTGAGCCTACCTCTATTTCTTTCACCTTCTCCATGACTTGGTGAACTAAATTTGGGCCAAACATATCCGCCTAACAAACCTCAAACCACCCAATAGGAGACCTACACCTCTTACTATACAAGGTCTGAAACGGAGCCATCCTAATGTTAGAGTGGTAGTTGTAGTCGAGAAACTTTCCACAAATATCCTGTAGTAATCGGCTAAACCCAAGAAGCTCCGAATATTGGTAAGGGTCGTGGGTCTAGGCCACTTCCTAACCACTATAACCTTCTGTGGATCCACCATGATCCCTTCTCTAGAAATGACATGACCGCAGAAAATCTGCAATACTATACGGTGGTGATCGGCATGATCCACCTCACTCTTAGAGTACACCAAATATCATCTAAGAATAAAATGACAAACAAATTCAGAAACTGGTGAAAAACACTTTTCATCAAGTCCATGAATGTTGTCAGGGCATTAGTCAACCCAAAAGACATAACCAGGAACTCAAAATGCCCATATCAGGTAAGGAATGCATTCTTAGGGATATCCGCCTCCCTAATCTATAACCGATTATACCAGGATCGAAGATCAATCTTATAGAAAAACTTAGCATCCTGGAGTTGATCAAACACATCATCTATCCTCGAAAGAGGGTACTTATTCATTACCTACACCTTATTCAACTGACGGTAATCAATAAATATACGAAGGGAACCGTCCTTCTTATGAACGAATAATGCCGATGCACCCTACGAAGACACACTAGGACAAATAAAACCCTTGTCTAAAAGATCCTTTAATTGCTCCTTAAGCTCATTTAACTTATATGGATAGGATGAATGTCTAGAACAAGATAAATCCAAGAATCAATCTCTTTATTGAGAAGGACACTACGAAGGTCATTAGGAAATTTATTCACTACCGGGCTGGAATGTAAAGAAAGACTCTCAGAGTTATAATCTTTAACCTTAACCAAATAATAGAGACAACCCTTGGAGATTAATCTCTAGGCTCTAAGATATGATATGAACCTTTATTTTGGTAATAGAGAACCATCTCTCATTCATTGGCTGGGTCATTAGAGAATTTAAAAATGACCTTACGGGTCTGACAATCTAAAGAGGCATAGCACGAGTGTAACCAATCCATCCCCAATATGACATTGAAATCAACCATGTCTAATTTAAACAAATCCACCAAACTTTCCGACCACCCATAGACACCACACAACCCCTGTAGACTATTCTAGCAATAAAAGAGTTACCTACTAGGGTAGAAATAGAAAAGGGTCCAAATACACTCTGGACCGAAACCAAAAGGAATAGTTACAAATATGATCATATAACAAAGAGTGGACCCCGAATCAAGTAAATAGTACACATCATGGGAAAAGAGTTTCAACATAGCAGTGAAGACATCGGGTGTTGCCTCGAACTCCTGATGGGTAGTGAGAGCATAGAGTCAGTTCTGACCCATACCGGAGCCAGATGGTGTACCCATTTTTGCCAGAGCTAATGAAGAGGTAACTGGAACTTTGTTTTCACCAGAAG
>NW_025865279.1:0-1829 GCF_002878395.1 Capsicum annuum
ATACATAAATTCAATGAAGAGTTAAACTCAATCCAAGAACAAAGCACGGAAAATAGTTGTGTTAAAGCAACACTCTAACTTATCTTGGACCGGGTAGAATCAAAGGGGGATAACTTACACAGTATGCATCAAGCCGTAGGGGCATGCAACGAGGAAATCAAGTAAGTGGAAGACATGGAAATATAGTTCACTCATGCAAATAATACAACTATGCCTATGCATCTAAATGAGGTTGACATTGCAGAATCTTTGGTGATTTCCCAACCAAACGAGGTCAATATGGTTGAAGATGCCAGAACAAAGAAAATGGTGCTAGATTTAAAATAAGAATCCAAGCAAATTTCTTATGAAGACTAAAGTCCATTTGGAGGTGAGGATGCCAATAGGGATAAGACTCCGGACTTAAGGAAAAAACCTTACTCAAACTAATTTTCAACATAATACTTGGTGAATGGGATGAAAATCAAACCACCTAAGTGAATGATGAATTTTGGAGAGAGAAGAAAAATTCCTATATTTTGGAGATCGTCACTCCTAAAGGGCAAATAGAAACCCCACTCTTGAAGGACAATGATCTTAATTTTTCATGTTCAACTACAGGACTATTCCCACTATTACCCAATGAGCCTACACGAAATCTTGATGCAAAATTAGTTAAAAGGTTCAAGTCTTTGAAGTGGCATGATAGAACGTATTTCTTTATGCCGTTGCATTTTCACAATGTACCTCAAATATTCATTGATTGAAAATTAGGCATAATATTTAAATCCTCTAAGTGGAGATATGAATATTTGTTCAAGAAGTATCGTACCGTGATATTAAATCAAGCGCTTGAAGGGAGGCAACCCATAATTTTCATATTTGTATCTTTGTGTGTTTTGGAATAATTCACATAATGTTCATTCTTTGTAGGTGCTTTGGATAGGTTGGAAGCAAATATTAGGGCAAAATAGAGGACCAGATAGCCTCCGTTACCTTGATCGCACCATTTAGGTCACGATCGCGCCTCTGTGTCAAACCTTCCACATGTTTATCAATACAGTTTCAGGGACCCTTTAACCCTTCTTATGATTTTATATTATGTAGTGAGGTCACTATAAATTTTTTTATTGGGGGTGTGTGGCCCTAGCCTTGTGTGAGTACATATTGTCTTGCAATAATTTAACTTAGTTTGCATGAAGCATGGAAATTATATAAAATTGAATGTTTTTATTTGTAGTTTTCTCTCTTCTTTAATAATGATGGTAGACAAACCTCTCCCTATTATGGATTGTGTGATTAAATTCATAAGGAAAGCTCGTCGTGATAGATTTTTGAGTCATGGATGCAGGGGAAGTTTGAGTACCTGTGGTATTGTGGATTTGGGATTGCCTCTTACCTTTGGTGAAGTCTGAGTAACCATATGGTTTGACACCATGAGAGCTATGATGTGATATGGCATCTTGGTGTTGATTCTAGAAATAGAAAATCTTATGTGATATGAATGCAAAACATACACCCCCTTCATTCAAAAATATTTTGAAAAATTTGAGGGAATCGACATGAGTAACTTTGAGACAATGCTTTCCCTCTTTTGGTGACTCCAAAATAAGTAGCTTGTAATATATGGTGAATACCTCCTTTTGTCTCTAATAGGAAGTGCAATTGAGACTCCTTGAGAAGTTTGCATATGATGTGTGCGGTGAGTGAAATTGTTTTACTCTCATGCTTGCTTGTATCACCTAGAACTTGCTCGGTTAGTCTTTCAAAGCTAATTGTAATCATTGCATAATTAGTGAAATGACCTTAGGCCATTTTTGTGAACATAAGAGTACACTATAACCTAAATA
>NW_025865280.1:0-1882 GCF_002878395.1 Capsicum annuum
CTTACTGTAGCAGAAGTGTCTTTGGCCTCAAAATTTAGAAGAACACCATTGTTTCCAAATTTCCCAACAAATGATACTAGGAGTGATATTCAATAAAATTTTAGGGATATCATTCACTGGTCTTACACTCCACCAAGTGTTAAAGATGTCGAAAATTGGTTGATTTACATGTTGAATTCCAAGGGGATATCCCATGCTATTCCATATGTGCTTTGTTGCATCACCTTGACCAAAAACATGATGCATAATATCATTTTGTCCAATCCTACAACAAAAACAATCACTTTGTGAGTTAATATTGAATTTAATGATGACGTCATTAAAAGGTAATCTCCTTTTATTAAAAAAATTTGAGGTTCAGCTTGTGCTTTGATCTTCATCAGGCTTTTCCAAGTTTGTGAGTCAGCTGACGTAGGAACTTTGCTCATTAGATGTGATCTCTTGCAATATTTCTTCATTAAAAAATCAGCCCAAAGAGATGGTTGGGTCCTGAACCTCTACCATCTTTTAAGTATCAATAAATTGGAGATATCATGCATCCTTCTTATTCCAACGCCACCTTCTTCTTTCAGGAAACATAGATTTTCCCACTTACTCCAATAATACTTATTTTTACCATCACTAGTTCCCGAAAGAAAATTAGCAAAATACATCTCGATAAGGCAGATGGTACCCTTAGGCGGGTTGAGGACAGAGAGAGTATAAATAGGTATGGATTGCAGGACATGCTTAATAAATGTAATTTTTCCACCATCAGAAAGCATGCTACTTTGCCATCCATTTAGTCTCTTAACAATTTTTGCAAGCATACTATCAAAATAGCTGAGATTTTTCTTTCCACTATATATTGGACAACCCAAATAATTGAAAGAAAATTTTTTATCCATATAACCAGTCATTCTTCTTATTCTGTTAATCCTATGAGGAGAAGTATTTGGAGCGGTTACGGAAAAGCTCGTCATTATTCACTTTTTGACCAGAGGCTTTTTCATACCTCCTGATTTGATGCTTAATGAGTTTGATCGTCTTGTTGTTACCCCTGCTAAAAATCACTATATCATCAGCATAAGCTAGATGATTAATGATACGGCCATTGTGATTCATGCTGGAAGGAGTAAAATTCTCATCGGAGTTTAGATTGTTCAACATTGTAGATAAAAGCTCAGAGCCAATAATAAAGAGAGAAGGAGAGAGGGGATCACCTTGTTTACGGCATTGGGAGGAGCTAAAAAACCCCACCCTAGTTCCATTAATGAGAATGGAATACCTGCATTGGCAATAATCCTCCAAATCATATCCAGCCAAATACCAGAAAAACCGAACCTCTACATAACACTCATTAAAAAATTCCATGACATTTTATCATATGCCTTGGCCATATCAAGCTTCATTATTAGATTGCCGCCTTTATTGTATTGCTTCATACTCTGAGCAATCTCTTGAGTAAGTAAAATATTATTAGTAATTAATCTACCTTTAACAAAACCACTTTGATTATCAGAGATTATCCTACCCAACAGGGGATTAAGCCTATTAGCAAGAATTTTGGAAATAATTTTACAAGTGAAATTACTCAAACTAATAGGTGTAAGTTCAGAAAAATTAGATGGAGAATCTATTTTAGGAAAAAGAATCAGGCAAGTATGTAAATAAAACTTAGACAAGTTCTTCCCCCTAAATAAATCCTGAACATAGTTCTTAATATCGTTTTGAATAATATCCTAGCAACTATGAAAAAACATACCAGAATATCCATTAGGCCCTGCTGCACTTGCCGCTCTCATACTGAGTTCATCGGAAGTTGTACGGTTTGTTGTTGCTGAGAATTGAGATAAGAACACAAAAGCCATAGTTTTGGTCGTCAGGTAATAACATTCTTAAT
>NW_025865281.1:0-1508 GCF_002878395.1 Capsicum annuum
TTACAATGTAATTGTATTTTCCAACTCAACGAGTTAACTTCCCAAAAGAAAGCCGCACATGCCATTACTCAATTTGAATTTTATGCATCTACTTGGCGGGAGACAAAACGGTTGCAACGAGCAAGGATTGACAATCTTGACCTTCCGGATTGGGATGAATTGAAAGTTCTTATGATGGAGAGATATATCACAAAAAGGTACAAACAAAAGCAACTAACAAAGCTCTACAACTTGAGGCAAGGAGATAGAAGTGTGGCAGAGTATTATGATGATTTTTAAAACTTGATCCTACGTCTTGACATAGTCGAACCTCCAAATCATTGCCTAGCTCGGTTCAAGGGTGGCTTGTGCTATGAATTTGTTTCTCAATTAGTTGTCCACAAGTTTGACCGAATTGAGGACCTTGTAGAAGTGGCCGTTGAAGTTGAAAGGAACAATCATGCTAAGAAGACCTTCGGGTGGGACAAGTCCTACAAGCCGTTAGAGAAGAAGCCATTTGATAAAACAATCTAAAGGTATGCACGACTTGAAGGTACTAATTCTTCCACTCCTAAACCTAAGGGTATCATTTGTTTTAAATGTCAAGGTTGGGGTCACAAAGCTAGCGAGTTCCTAAACAAAAGGAACATTGTACTAGTGGAGGGTGATCCTTATTTTGTTGGGGATAAAGTGACCAAAAATGATGTTAGTGAAGGAACCCCTCAAGAGTATGATGGAGATGATGGTGAACCCGAGAGGGTGGTGGAAGAAGGAGAATTTAATGTGCCTTGCGGATTGATGAGGAGAACACCTCATGCTGATGCTTGGCCCGAAGAAGGTGAGATCTTGATTCCACTTTGACCTCTTGATGATGAAGAACCCAAGAGTACACTATGGTCCTTGGTCTAAGGAAGTACACTTTTCTTTTTGTCTTGTTTCTTGTCACACTTAGGTGGATAGACAAGTATTTATTTTGGTGCTTAGAAGGGTATCTTATTCCCCAAGTTCCCACGGCATGTGTAGAATGCACACTCGTGGTTTGATTTTTTTGTTGATTATGCTAACTTTAGCCCTCATGTCACGAGGAATATGTGTTTGTCTCCTCTATTATTTTGAAGGTTCAGATTCGAGGTCGAATCCTTTTTCAAGAAGGGGAGGATAATACGAGTACGATCGTGATTGTGGATCAATACATAAAGAACTCGTGCTTGGGTGATTGGACAACTAATGGAACAAGCTTTGGAGTGTTGACTCATTAAGGGCATTTTAGTCGTTTTGTAATAAGTTGTAACCTAGGCTATAAATAGAACATATTAGGCCATTTTCTCATAACTTAGATGATATTTTGAGAGCTCTTTGAGAGTGTTCATACAAGTGTGGATATCACTTGTGTTGGTTGCTTATTTTGAAACGTTGGTTGCTTGGGGATTCCGTTCCCTTGAGGTCACCGTAAGAACTTGATGTTATTTGTATGAATTCTTGGGTCTTAGTGTTCAATATACACTTTGGTTCATAGTGTTTGCGCATTG
>NW_025865282.1:0-1243 GCF_002878395.1 Capsicum annuum
GTTATTCCTCTGCCATCATGGTTGAAGGTCGAGAGGTAAGGATTTTCCTCAAATTGAACATCTGGAGGAGAAGGTTTTTTGTAATAGTTTTTCTTAGTGGAAAAACGATCACTGGTAAGTTTAGAAAGAGAGTTTTTCTGGTTGCTAGACTCAGCTTTCTCAGAAATTTTAAACTTAGAAAGCTTGTCGTTGATTTGTTCCAGAATTTTTCCTGAAACCTTGAAGTCATCACTGAGATTAGGGAATTTTTCTTTTTGGAATTCAGGAATTTTGAAGATGGGGTTGGTTATAGGATTAGGACCAGGAGTGCCCTTTTCAGGAGCGGGGGAGCTAAAAGGAAGTATTGAGTTTTTAGTTTCTCCTATTTGTTGGGAGATAGTATGAAGGACCTGATTAGTATAGTTGTTTTGTTCAACTATCCTATCGAGCTCTCTATTGATAGGGGATGATAGAGGCCTATCATGTTTCTTCTTGAAGGGTGAAGCATTGAGGACTTCATTGGAATGAGGAATTTTTATCCCTTCGAGAGGAGGAGTAACGGATTCAATTATCTTGTTACTCTGAGTATACCATTTTTTAATGATAACGTTGAGGGATTCATTTTGGTTTTCCATTCTGCCGGTGAACTCAAACCATCGGAAGAATTCTATGTCACATCGGAGTCTTTTCATATCGGCTATCCATAACCGACCGAACTCCTTTTGTTGATCTTTGGAATAGGTACTGGTGTACTATTTCCTTTTTACGGCATCCTTCGGAAGGTACCAGCGTACTTCAAGAGCTTTTAGGTATGGTGTGTACTCTTCGTCAATTTTGATGACGAGTAGGCTGGGGTCAGTCCTAATTTTCTGACGGGATATGGAAGGAGGAGGTTCCATATCTGAGGCTGTAGGACTGCCTAGGTCATAATGGTTTTCAGGGTCTAGGGACTCATGGACCCTAGTGGATTGCTGATAATAAACTTTTGGGACGGGTCCAGAGAAGTCGACTCCTCTGACTTTGCCCTTGTCATTGTTATTTTCATTGGTGTCGTCACTTCCTTCCTGGGTTTTTGAAGTGGACGCTCTGTGCGAGACAGACCGTCAAAAGGAAGAGTTCCGAGGGGTGTCGAAGCTGAGGAATTTCAAATCAATTGAGCCATCCGGATGCTGAATAACTCATTGTATTTGAGATTTTTTGGGATAGGTTCGAATGGGTTGGGTGATAGCATCAAAGTGCCATTCATTACTATGGATGACTTCTT
>NW_025865283.1:0-1371 GCF_002878395.1 Capsicum annuum
ACTAATGAGAGCTCTTGGGGTAGCTCTAATTCATATGCAACTTGTCCAAACCTTCGAGTGATCTTATACGGGCCTATATAACGTGGACTCAACTTCCCTTTCTTGCCAAATCTC
This sequence comes from Capsicum annuum, assembly GCF_002878395.1. Taxonomy (NCBI): domain Eukaryota; kingdom Viridiplantae; phylum Streptophyta; class Magnoliopsida; order Solanales; family Solanaceae; genus Capsicum; species Capsicum annuum. The sequence goes on from NW_025865283.1 coordinate 115, forward strand.
ATTACCCCCTTTATTGGTGATACCTTCAAAAATACCCAATCACCTATAGAAAACTCTAGCCCTCTCCTTCTACTATCCGCATATGATTTGTGTTGACTTTGGGTTGTTTTCAGTCGTTGCTAAATTACTTGAACCTTCTCTATGGCTTGATAAACAAGATTCGGTCCGAACAAAAGAGTTTCACCCACTTCGAACCATCCTATTAGTGATCTGCACTTCTTTCCATATAAAGCTTCATATGGTGCCATTTTGATACTTGAATGATAGCTATTATTGTAGGCAAACTCGATAAGAGGTAAATGATCATCCCAGTTGCCCTTAAAATCTATTACACAAGCTCGTAGCATATCTTCAAGTGTTTGGATGGTACGTTCTGCTTGTCCATCTGTTTGAGGGTGAAAAACTATAATCAACTTCATTTGTGTTCCCAAACACCTCTGAAAAGACTTCCAAAAGTTTACGGTAAATTGGATTCCCCGATCTGATATAATAGAGATTGGTACTCCATGTAATCGGACTATCTCTTTAATGTACAGCTTCGCATACTCTTCAACTGTGTAAGTGGTCCTAACTGGTAGGAAATGTGCGGATTTGGTAAGCCTATCAACAATCACCCATATAGAATCAAACGTCCCGAATGTACGAGGTAAACCAATAACGAAATCCATGTTGATCATGTCCTACTTCCAGCTTGGAAGATCAATGCATTGCATATAACCTCTGGGTTTTTGGTGCTCAACTTTAACTCTTTGACAATTTGGACATTCAGCTACAAATTCTGCAATGCTCTTCTTCATGTCATTCCACCAATACAAATCTTTCAAATTATGATACATTTTGGTTGATCCTGGATGAATGGAATACCTTGAAAAATGTGCCTCTGTCATAATCTTTTTTCTTAGCCCGTCTACATCCGGCACACATAATCGATTTTGGCATTGAAGTACTCCTTCTCGCGTAAGCTCAAATGCCTTGGTCACACCGCTCTGAACGTTCTCCTTAAGTTGTAATAAAATAGGATCTACATATTTCTTCTCTTTCACTTCAGCTACTAATGAAGATTTCGCAGCATTATGTACGATAAGCTCTTTATTCAGAGTTTCAAGAAGGCGAACTCCCAAACTAGCTAACTAGTGAAGATCTTTAACCATCCCTTGCCTTTCTATAGGCTCCATCATAGCCTTACGACTTAACGCATCAGCTACCACATTTGCTTTCCCTGGATGGTACAACATATCAACATCGTAGTCCTTTAAT
>NW_025865284.1:0-4236 GCF_002878395.1 Capsicum annuum
ATAAAAAAATAGTGTAGACAAAAATCAAGATGATGTTAAAATGACCTTGCTACCCTCAAAAGTTGGTAAAATGAGCATGAATTTAGGGCAATTTTACCAATGTGATTCCCATGCTTGTTATGTACCCTAATTCTAACGGATGTCGTCTTTGATGAGCATGTTCTTTCAGATAACAGTGGTAGGTTTGTAGCACTCTGGCTAGTCACCCATACTTCACCAGATCCAAAGCAAAGCTCGCCATGGCTAGCAGAGAGATTGAAAATTCGCTCATTGACCCGGATCAGGATCACAGGGAAGAAAGTTCTGAACATAATGATGAGGTAGTAAGGCTCAGGCGACAATTGATAGATTTACACCGGGCATGGGCCAGCGGAATGCCTCCTCCTCCGCTCCCTAAAAGTCTTGGGAATATCTCTAATTGCCCACCGCTCTCTTAGGCGCAATTCTCTGCTCCTGCTGAGTCACCTGAGCACGCGCCCGGATTCACTCCGCGACATTATTACCCTGGCAGTTCTGGTGTGCCCTTGGCAGCTCCCCAATCAAGATGATCTGCTCAGCCAGCGCCACCGATCACACCGGTATTCGTGGCTCCGCCACCACATGAAACTCCTATATATGCTGCGCGTCCCACAATGAGGCTTCCTAGGTCTGCCAGTGAGCCAGTACTGAAGGTTTCAGATAGCCAGTATTATGCCCCGGAGCCTACTTTGCAAATGAATGAACCGTATGGGTACACTCAGCCGCCTGCATTTCCATTTGATACGAAAAAACCTGTCGCAACGGAGGAACAGGATATCATAGCCCAGAAACTGAAGAGTTTAGAGCAGGCTATGAGGAATTTGCAAGGGATCGGAGATTATAGGAGTGTTTCCTATAAAGATCTTTGCATGTTCCCAGACATCAATCTTCCCCCCAGTTTTAAGATGCCTAAGTTCGAGAAGTATGCAGGACACGGTGATCCCGTTGCATACTTGAGACATTATTGCAACCAGTTGAGGGCTGCAGGAGGAAAGAAAGAACTGCTCATGGCCTTCTTTGGCGAGAGTCTTTCAGATCTGGCCTCAGAATGGTTTATCGATCGAGACATCGATAAATGGAACAGCTAGGATGATTTGGCTTCTGAATTTGTTCAATATTTTCAGTACAACATCGACCTGATTTCGGACAAAAAATCCTTGGTCAACATGAAGAAAAAGAGCACTGAAGGTTTTAGGGAATACGCGATAAGGTGGCGTGAACAGGCCACCAGGGTAAAGCCTCCAATGAAAGAAAGTAAGTTGGTAGAAGTTTTTATTCAGGCGCAGGATGAGTTCTATTTTCAATATTTACTTCCGGCAATGGGAAAGTCTTTTATGGAAGTTCTCAAAATAGGGGAGATGATAGAGGATGGAATTAAGACCGGCCAAATAGTGAGTTTTGCCGCATTAAAAGCCACCACACAAGGGATTTAAGGTGGATCTGGTGCATTTGGAGGTTAAAAGAAGAAAGAGAACGTGGCGACTGTCGTAGCTGGAACCCATTCTTATCCCAAAAGACCACCTCGCCCCTATCCCCAATCCCAAGTCCAAGTCTACGTCCAAGATCCATATATTCCTCCCCACCGTTACTACCCTCCACAAAATCCTTTTCATTCTATTCCACCACCCCCGTACCTGGTATATAGCGCGCAACCATATGGCTAAACCCTTTCTTACTCGCAATGGCGCGCGCAAGCTCCACAAAATCGTCCATTCGCTCCACCAAATTACCAAAACCCCTCCAGACCCAGTTTTCAGCCTAGGCCTGAGTATAAGAAGGAAAAGGCGGTCAAAAACCAATTCACACCTCTTGGAGAGTCATATGCTAGCTTGTTTGATAGGTTGAGAAAGTTAAAGGTTTTAAGCCCAATTCAAGAAAGGCTTTCAAATCCATCGCCGAGGAATCTCGATTATTCTTTAAGGTGTGCGTACTGTTCAGATATGCCAGGCCATGATATTGAGAAATGCTGGCATTTAAAGAGAGCTGTCCAAGATTTAATTAACACAAATCAGATGCTGGTCCAGGCCCCGGAGGGTCCAAACATTAACCAGAATCCGCTGCCAACCCATGCTGAAGCCAATATGTTAGAATTGATATATGATGGTAAAGAGTCTTCGAGGGGTTATAATCCTATTGTCAAGATACAGACCATTGAGAAGAAATCGGTGAATGTAGCGGAGTCTTTGAAAGCAATGTCATTGAATCAGGAAAGAATGAGAGAAGATAAAGCCCAAGAAAACACAAAGAAACCCCTGATCACAGTACAAGGCGCTAGAAGGTATGATGATTTAAGTCAGGATAAACCTAAGTTAACGGTGGTGGGAGCTCTGAGTCAGCCCATTTTGACGGTGAAAGGAGCACTAGTAGCGCCTATTATCCTCAAACCGATGACCCAACCTCCGATAGTTGATACGAAAAAGGTTCCCTGGAATTATGGACGGACTGTGATGACCTATCATGGGAAAAAAGTTGTGGAAGATGTAGATGAGGTAGGGGGTTTGATTAGGTCAGGAAGATGTTTCGTGCTTGAAATCTTAAGAAAGTCCAAGCCAACGGTGAGTGGACCATCGTCTATCAAAAAACCTATCACCGAAGAGGAAGCCGAAGAATTTTTGAAAAGATGAAATTGCCAGAGTATTCAATATTAGACCAGTTAAAGAAAACCCCTGCTCAAATTTCCCTTTTATCTTTGCTGTTGCACTCCAAGGAGCATCGTGATGTTTTATTGAAGGTATTAAATGAAGCATATGTTCCAAGGGAGATTGCAATCAACCAACTTGAGAAAATGGTTGAAAAAATCTTTGAGGTTAATCGGATCAGCTTTTCTGACAATGAATTTCCTGTTGAAGGTACAGGGCATAACCGGGGCCTTTACATTACAGTGAAGTGTGAAGATTTCTACGTCACTCATGTTATGATTGATGGAGGTCCGGTCGCAAATATTTGCCCTATTTCTACTTTGCAAAAGTTGAATATTGGTGCTGACAGGATCAGGCCCAACAATGTATGTGTTAGGGATTTTGATGGTGCAAAATCAAATTCCATTGGCAAAATAGAACTAATGTTGACCATAGGCCCTGTTGAGTTTGCCATAGAGTTTCAAGTATTGAATGTAGACTCCTTTTACAATCTGTTGTTGGGAAGACCGTGGATCCACAAGGCTAAGACGGTTGCATCTACACTGCACCAAATGATTAAGTTTGAGCATGACAGGCAAGTAGTAGTTATTCATGGTGAAGGAGATTTGTCAGCCTACGAAGATTCTCCCTTGTCTCTTATTAAAGCGAATAACGTAGAAGAGACATTCGTCTACCAAATTTTTGACACAGTGCCAGTGAATCGTATCCTTGAATGACAGGCTATACCGGGACCGCAATTGTCTTCTGCTTCTATCATGATGGTGAGTGAACTTTGGAAATACGGATTTGAGCCAGGAAAGGGTTTGGGAGCATCTCTGCACGGTATAGTTCATCCCATATGTCCGAGTGAGAACGTGGGCACGTTTGGTCTGGGATTTGAGCCTACAGCTGAAGATCTGAAGAAAGCCAAGGGAAGAAAAAAGGAAATATGGTCACTCCCTCACCCAATGCCACTACTCAGTGAATCATTTGTTAAGAGCGGTGTCATGAAGCATGTAGAATTTGAGGTTGAATTGGTTGATGACTTCCGAAACCTTTGTATTGAAGTTGATATGGTCGAAGCAGGAGAAGGTACCAGTATAGCAGACGTGCAATTCATAGGTCCAGCTGTTCGGCTCAATAATTGGGAAGTCACTCCTCTCCCCGTTAGGAGGGAGTTTTGGTAGTTTATTTTGTTTTTCTTTCTGTTTATTTAAGTTATTTCAGGGTTGTAAATCAGATTTTAGTTTTTTTTTTTATGTTATGTTGGCATCTGTGTTTAAACCCTTCTATCTTTTTATTTAATGAAATGCAATGTCCCTTTTGTTTCGTGTCTAATATATTTTGTTTTTCTTTTTACACAGTTCTCTTTATGCTGATTCTAATGACATGACATGCATGCGAAATTTTCAGCCTGATCTTAAAATCCAAACTAATCAAGATGTAATGAAGCAGGATGGGGAATATGATGAAGAAAAAGCACTAGAAGAAATAAGCAAAGAGTTGGAACAGTTTGAAGACAAACCGAATCCTAATTTGAATGAGACTGAGCGAATAAATCTAGGGGATCAAGAAGATGTTAGGGAAACTAAAATCAGTG
>NW_025865285.1:0-1520 GCF_002878395.1 Capsicum annuum
CCCTCCTGACGGGGAGAGGAGTGACTTCCCAATTATTAAGCCGGACAGCTGGACCTATGAATTGCACGTCTGCCATACTGGTACCTTCTCCTGCTTCGACCATATCAACTTCAATAAAAAGGTTTTGGAAGTCATCAACCAATTCAACTTCAAATTCCACATGCTTCGTGACACCGCTCTTAACAAATGATTCACTGAGTAGTGGTATTGGGTGAGGGAGTGACCATGTTTCCTTTTTCCTTCCCTTGGCTTTCTTCAGATCTTCAACCGTAGGCTCAAATCCCAGACCAAACGTGCCCACGTTCTCACTCGGACATATGGGATAAACTATACCATGCAGAGACGCTCCCGAACCCTTTGCTGGCTCAAATCTGTATTTCCAAAGTTTACTCACCATCATGATAGAAGCAAAAGACAATTGCGGTCCCGATATAGCCTGCCATTCAGGGATATGACTCACTAGCACTGTATCAAAAATTTGATAGAAGAATGTCTCCTCTACGTTATTTGTTTCAATAAGAGACAAGGGAGAATCTTCGTAGGCTGGAAAATCTCCTTCACCATGAATAACTACTTCCTGCCTGTCATGCTCAAACTTAATCATTTAGTGCAGTATAGATGCAACCGCCTTGGCCTTGTGGATCCACGGCTTTCCCAACAACAGATTATAAGAGGAGTCTACATTCAATACTTAAAACTCTATGGCGAACTCAACAGGCCCTATGGTCAACATTAGTTCTATTTCGCCATTGGAATTTGACTTTGCACCATCGAAAGCCCTAACACATACATTATTGGGCTTGATCTTGTCAGCACCAATATTCAGCTTTTGAAAAGTAGAAATAGGGCAAATATTTACACCTGAACCTCCATCAATCATAACATGAGTGACGTAGAAATCTTCACACTTCACTGTAATGTAAGGATTCCGATTATGCCCTGTACCTTCAACAGGCAATTCATCGTCAGAAAAGCTGATTCGATTGACCTCAAAGATTTTTCCAACCATTTTCTCAAGCTGGTTGATTGTAATCTCCCTTGGAACATATGCTTCATTTAATACCTTCAGTAAAACATCACAATGCTCCTTGGAGTGCAACAGCAAAGATAAAAGGGAAATTTGTGTGGGGGTCTTCTTCAACTAGTCTAATATTGAATACTCCGGCAATTTCATCTTTTTCAAAAATTCTTCGGCTTCTTCTTCAGTGATAGGCTTTTTGATAGACGACGGTCCACTCACCTTTGGCTTGGACTTTCTTAAGCTTTCAGGAACGAAGCATCTTCCTGACCTAGTCAAACCCCCTACCTCATCTACATCTTCAACAACTTCTTTCCAGTGATAGGTCATCACAGTCTGCCCATAATTCCAGGGAACTCTTTTCGTATCAACTATCGAAGGTTGGGTCACTGGTTTGAGGACAATAGGCGCTGCCAGTGCTCCTTTCACCGTCAAGACAGGCTGACTCAGAGCTCCCACCACTGTCAACTTAGGTTTATCCTGACTTAAATCAACATACCTT
>NW_025865286.1:0-3481 GCF_002878395.1 Capsicum annuum
AGCCCAAAAATGCCCCGTTCGAGCCGTTTTACCCTTTTTTCCACCCAAACGGACCACACTGGGATGATCCTCAACCCCCCTGGTAAGCCCCGATCGATTTTCAGTCTATGACAAGCCTAGACCCCGAGCCTACCCCAAAACTGTGGACTATAGCACACTGATTTGGCCTAAAAATACCGCGTTCACATTGTTTGTCCACCCAAATATCCACGAAATTAAAACGGACTACACTGGGATGATCTCTAACCTCCCTAGCATGCCTCGATTAATTTTTGGCCTACAGCATAATTAATGCCCACCCACGAAACTGTGGGCTATAGCACACCGATTTATTCCGAAAATGCCCTGTTCACACTATTTCGCCAGCTTGTCCAACTAAATGGCCATAAAAAATTAAACAGACTATACTATGATGATCTCCAACCCTCCGGGATGCCCCAATCATTTTTCAGCCCACATCACGCCCAAACCCCGGTCGCTCCCTCAAAACCGTAGGCTATAACACACCGATTTGGCCCAAAGATGCGTCATTCACGTAGTTTTAATCATTTGTACACCTAAATGGCCACGAAAAATTAAACGAACCACACTAAGATGATCCCCAACCTGTTTGGAATGCTTCGGTCTATTTTTAGGGAACAGTATTCACTGAATTGGGGTCCACCCCCGAATTGAGGGCTATAGCATACTAATTTTACCTGAATACGCTTCGTTCGAGCCATTTCCCATGTTTGTCTACCCAAATGGCCACAAAAATTTAAACAAATCAAATTCTGATGATCCCCAACATCCCTGGCATGCCGCGGTCAATTTTTGGCCCGCAACATGCTTAAACCCTGGCCCACCCCAAAAATTGTGGGCTATAACACACTGATTTCCCCCGAAAATACTCCATTCGTGCCATTTCGCTCATTTGTCCACCCAAATGGCCATAAAAAATTAAACGAACTGCACTGGGATGATCCTCTAGCTCCTTGGTATGCCTCGGTCGATTTTATCCCACAACACTCCCAAACCATGGGCCCACCCCCAAAATCGTGGACTATAGCACATCGATTTACTCTGAAAAATCCCCGATTGCACCATGGGCTATAGCTACAAAAATATAAACTGACTAATTTGGGATGATCCCCAACCTTACTGGCACACCCTGGTTAATTTTCGGCCCACAGCACTCCTGGACCCTGGCCCACCCCCAAAACCATATGTTAAACCACACCGATTTGGCCCAAAAATGCCTCATTTGCGCTGTTTGGCACGTCTGTGCACCCAAATAGCCACAAAAATTTAAACGGACCATACTGGGATGATGCGCAACCTCTTTGGCATGTCCCGATTGATTTTCGGCCAACAACACGCCCGAACCTTGGGCCCTACCCCAAAACCATGGGCGATAGCACACCGATTTGGCCCGAAAATGTCTCGTTCAAAATGTTATGCCTATTAGTCCATCTAAATAGCCACGAAAATTTAAATGAACCACACTGTGATGATCCCCAACCTCCCTGGAATGCCCCGATCAATTTTTAGCTCATAGCACACTCCAACCCCGGATCCACCCTAAAAACCGTAGGCTATAGCACACCGATTTGGCCTGAAAAAGCCCCGTTCATGCCATTTCGCTCGTTGTCCACCCAAATGGCCATGAAAAATTAAACGGACCATACTGGGATAATCTCCGACCTCCTTGGCATGCCTCGGTTGATTTTTAGCCCACAACACGCCCAAACCCTACGCCCACCCCTAAGACCGAGGGCTATAGAACTCTAATTTTGCTCGAAAATGCCCCGTTCACGTTGTGTCACCAATTTGTCCACACAAATGGCCACAAAAAATTTAACGGACCACATTGGGACTATCCAAACCTACCTGGCATGCCCTGGTATATTTTCGGCCTACAGCATGCTCGAACCCCAAGCCCAACTCTGAAACGATGGGCTATAGCATATCGATTTAGCTTTAAAATACCCTATTCACGCTGTTTCGCTTGTTTGTCCACCTAAAAGGCCATTAAGAATTAAATTAACCACACTGGGATGATCCCCAACCTCCCTGGCATGACCCAGTTAATTTTCTGCCCACAGCATACCTAGACCCCGAGCCCACCCACAAAACTGTGTGCCATAACACACCGATTTGGCCTGACTATGCACCAGTCGCGTCGTTTCTGCCATTTGTCCATCCAAATGGCCAAAAAAATTTAATTAGACCACACTAGGATGACCCCAACCTCCCTGGCATGCCTCGATTGATTTTTGACCCACGGCACATTCAGACCTCAGGCCAAACCCCAAAATCGTGGGCTATAGCACATCAATTTAGCCTAAAACTGCCCCATTCACATTGTTTTGCCGGTTTGTCTAACCAAATGGCCATAAAATTTTAAACGGACCATAATGGGATGATCCCCAACCACCCTAGCATGCCATGTTTAATGTTTGGCCCACAACACGCCCGGGCCCTCTCCTAAAATTGTGGCCTGTAGCACACCGATATGGCCAAAAAATGCCCCTTTCGCGTTATTTTGCTCGTTTGTCCACCAAAATGACCATGAAAATTTAAAGGACCACTGGGATGATCCCAACCTCCCTGACATGCTCCTATCAATTTTTCGCCCATAACACTCCCTGAACCCAAGACCACCCCTAAATCTGTGGGCTGTAACACACAGATAGGGTTCAAAAATTCCCCATTCGCGTTGTTTTCTTCGTTTGTCCAGACAAATGCCCACGAAAATTTAAATAGACCACACTAGGACGATCCCCAACTACCTAGCATGCCCCGATCAATTTTTGGCACACAGCATGCCTACACCCCAGGCCCACACTTAAAATCGTGTGCCATAGCACACCAATTTGGATCGAAAAATGCCCCGTTCGCGCCATTTCACCCGTTTATCCACCCAAATGGCCATGAAAAATTAAACGGACCACACTGGGATAATCCTCAACCTCCCTGGCATGCCTCTGCTAATTTTTGGCCAACAGCACAGACGAACCCCAGGCACCACTCAAAAAATAGTGGGCTTATAGAACACTGATTTTGCCTAAAAATGCCCTGTTCACGTCGTTTCTCCCTTTTGTCTACCCAAATAGCCACGATAATTTAAACGAACTATAATGAGATGATATCAACTATACTGGGATAAAACACACCCTAAAATCGGGCTTATCCCCAAAACCGTGGGTTATAGCAAACTGATTTGGCCCAAAAATGCCCTGTTCCTGTTGTTTCGCCTGTTTGTCCACCCAAATGGCCATGAAAGATTAAACGAAACACAGTGGGATGATCCCCAAAATATTTGACTTGCCTCTACTGATTTTTAGCCCACAGCACCCTCGGAACCTGGGTCCACCCCCAAAACGAACAACACTGGGATGATCCCCAACCTCCATTCGTGCTGTTTCACCTGTTTGTCTACAGATATGGCCACGAAAAATCAAACGAACAACACTGGGATGATCCCCAACCTCTTTGGAAT
>NW_025865287.1:0-4294 GCF_002878395.1 Capsicum annuum
CATGCCATGCATATTCATACAACATCCTACAATATCAAGTTTGGATTCATTTATCCTTCCAACCAATCCATTAAACCAAATTGAGCCATAGACATAAATAATCATCAATTCAATAGTATATCACCATATCCACCTTCCATAACTCAATTACCATATCCATCTTTTTGTAGTTTTCTTTTAAAGACGTATATGAAAAGCCTACTCTAAATGGAAAGTGAAGAAATATTTTTGGATTTTTTCAAATAAGATCCCCGAATCAACAATAGGCTGCCTAAGCATCTCACTCCCGAAAGAGGAGAATCAGGGGTGCGTAGTTCGTCCAGATTGGACAATTAACGATTAACTAATAAATTGACCCTAACTTAGGAGACACTACTAAAAACAAACAAAAAAAAACTTTTGGACTTTCAGCTAAAACTGACACCACCAATTATGAAGGAAAAAAAAATCTTTTGGGTATATTTTTTTTTGTTTTTTTTTTTTTGACAAATAAGTAGAAAAGCCAAAAAAAAAAAATTTCTTTTTTTTTTCTCTTTTACGGTATTTTGAGAAGATAAATGCAAAAAAATCTTTTTGAGTTTTTGGATTGTGAAGAACAAAAGCCATAAAGAATTCTAAAATAAACTACGAAATTACCCTCTCTTTTTTTTCTTTATTCTTTTCGACTCACTTTTTTTATTTTTTTTATTTTTTGTTTTTGCCTACGCACCTTACTCCTAATAAATTTTTTTATTTTTTTTTATTTTTTTTTTAGTTTTCAAAAATCAGTCCGTCAAATGACCACGTTACCCTTAAAAATGCAACAGTTAGCACGTAGGGATGCTTTAGAGGGGAGTCTCCTACAAAGGGCCATGTGGGTCCCGCTAGCTCTCCGTATAATGCACATAAGCATGACCTAAAGGCTGACCTACGTTGTGGTTTACTAACAAGGCTGTTCGGGGGAGCGTATGGTCGATAGTGGCTGCTTTGCTTTCCACATACTCCACAACACCGACGGCTCCCCTCCTAAAATAAGGGTGACTCAACTAGAGGTTGTGTATAACATGTGTACTACAGACTTGTTGCAGAAAGAAGGCCGGAGGGTGGACTCATAATGACAGATATAAAGCGGTAACACATAGGATAAATACTATAAACAAAGAGCACGAAAAACGCACAAAAGTGAAAATAATAACACAAACAAAATCACAAACAAGCTTATACACTCGTAATGCCAAACAAAACCAATACGACTCCAAAAATAGCTCGAATTCTGAAAACTTGCCATTTGTTCCCCAGCAGAGTCGCCAGAAGCTGTCACACCCCTTTTTTTCATACTCCAAAAAATGTATATTTTAAAGTTCGAAAGGGCTTTACTATTTAAGTGACAAGAAATGAAAATTTGTTTCGGAAAAGGATTATTTACATTTTTTATTCAGAGTCGCCACTTGGCATAATCCGGTATGCCAAGTCACCTTTGGAAAATCCTTTCCAAAACCATTTGACTATTAAACTGGTTTGCGAATAGAGATTCCGGCTAAGGAATTCTGTTGACCGAAGGGAAGGTGTTAGGCACCCCTCGATCCCGTGGTTCAACCACAATCGCTTGGTAGAGTGTATCGACTATTTTTGGCATTATGAAATGTATAAACCACACAAGAACGCAAAATAATCAAACAATAAACAAAACAAATTAGTCCAAAAAACGTAAAGTCCAGTCCAATTATACAGTCCAAAAAATAGAAAAAAAATACGAAAATATAAATCCTAGAGTATCTAAACTAAGCTCCAATGCCTTACCCGACGCCGCAGGCCTTCATCACGATCATTTTCCGCCAACACGATACGTCGGGAAATTCCCCGGTGAATAAATACAAGTGATCTCGGGGCATTCCCCGGCTAAATAAATACATCTGAATTAAACACGATAATCTAGAAAGAAACATTCACACGCACATTCCAACATCCCACGAAACACTTATTCCTAAATTTTGCCTACCCGAACCTACGATTGACTACCCACTCGGTCTATCATGATACTATCCAATTCGACAATATTCAATAATGAATCAAAACAAACAACCTTCAACTTATTCGATTATCAATTTTTCAATTCCTGTCCCCAAATTTATTTCAACCAACATGATTAACACATGCTTCGATTTATCAATTCACTTTTCAAAGTCTGAAACCAACATCAACCAACACATAACACATATTCGAACATACCAAACACGCAAATTATTCAGGATTATGTAAAATTAAGAGGAGCAAGGATAGAATTGAACCTTCTGAATATCGATTTTCATTTATAATAATATTTAAGAAAACCCGAATCCGAAGGCCTCAATGCTGCTTTCAAGTATTATTCTGATTAAATCTGGTAGAGCCCCTCCCGATGAACCTCGAATCAACAATCTCCAACCCGAACGTCGACTAACCGGATTTTGACCCAACAACGATGACAAGACAAGACGGAACCCCAAACCCGAATGTCGACTAACCGGATTTCGAACCAACAACGACGATAAACAAGACGGAACCCCAACCCGAACGTCAACTAACCGGATTTCAAAATAAAACGACACTAAACAGAAGAACCTAAGGCCTCAATCGACCTGACGAAAGATCGAATCCGGTGTAATCTGAGTTCCAATGAACTCAAACAAGGTAGCAAATAACAATCCCAAAATAGATTCTGGCGAACCACATTGTTTCTGGCCATATTAAACCAGAAACCAAAAAAAATGACAAGAAGATTGGGGCTTTGGGTTTGAACTGAGTAACAATGAACTTAACCTGATTCCGGCATAGGTTCGTTGGAATATCTCAAGGAAAATAGACAGATCTTACTCAAACTCTCTGCATATTTTTTCGATTTACTCTCACTGTGTGTATGTACGTACCCCTTTTAGTGTGTCCGTGAACCAAAAAAAAGAAGAAAAAGAGAATCGTGTATATTTTAAGCAATTCCAGTGAATATCCGAAAGCCCCTGTCAAGAAGAAAAGAAAAAAAGTGGAATGTTCATGTTCTTTTTTCTTTTTACTGATAATGCCCCTTTTTATTTTGTTAATGCCGAAAATCCTGTGAGGAAGAAGATACCCCCCCCCCCTTTTGTTTCTATATCTATCCAAAAAATGAAAACCAAAATGGTCCCCTCTCCTTTATACACAAATTGTATGTATGTGTTATATGGAAACTTCCTGGAAGTTCCTTTGTTGTTATCCATATGAAAAATGGAAAATCCCCTAAAAATTCTCCTGTGGGCCCCTCTGGAATGGCAAAATACGTGTAAATAATAATAGGTAGGGGGCTGGTGAAGTGGGTGGGTATTGGGGTAGGGTAGGTGGGGTAGGGTATGGGATGGTGTGGTTTATTTTGATTGGGTAGGTTGTTAGGATAAGATAGAATTAGTTAGGATAGGATTTGTTATTTTATTATTTATTTAATTTTTTTGTATTTTGTACGGGTATAATAACATGGGTGAGGATACACGGTAGGATAAAAATAAAATGGGTAAAAACGACATCGGGGAGGGACGAAATTAGGTGTCTACAACATTTATTGCATGGCTCTCGAAGAGGTCTCGATTGGGTCATATTCCCTTGCCCTTGGTACCCCACTGTCCGCGAACTCTGACTCTCACTTCTGTGCCTAAATTGATTTCCTATGGACCCTTGGAACTGTAGCTGCAGAATAAGAAGATAATGACCTAGGTGGTCTAGCAGAAAACTGTGGTCTGAACCCTCCTTGGGATGCCATGAACTGCCCTGTAGATCTGGCCCTCTTGGAATATCCTCTTTCTAATTCCTGTGTTCTTCTCCTCTGCCTCTGATCTTCTATTTTCTGTGCAAAAGCTTAGATCCTCGCTATGTCCATATCTTTGTTCAAAGCGGCAATAGTATAATCTCTAACCAGATGTAGATCCAGCATATTCATATATTGATGAACTCTGTCATCCATAGTATCTACAATATTAGGAGCATATCTCGATAAGGAATTAAATCAGAGACTGTACTCTCTCACACTCATATTCCCCTAACGAAGATTTAAAAACTGATCTATACGGGCCTGACGAATCTCAAATGGAAGATAATGATCAAGAAATGCCTCTTTGAATTCTTTCCAAGTAGTTGGGGGTGCATCAATACCCCCAGATCATTTCCAGTCCTCGTACCAATATATAGTCTCTCCTTTGAATCTATACGCCGCTAACTCTACTGTCTCTCTACCCGTTACATGCATAACATCTAAGGCCCTTTGAATTTGATCAATAAAGTCCTGTGGGTCCTCGTTAAGATCTGATCCAGTAAA